>NW_015971423.1:34902-153251 GCF_000769745.1 Penicillium expansum
CCCCCCCCCCAAGACCTGCGAGGTCACGGACATTCATAGTAACAGCCTTGGCAGCGCATCGGCATTGAAAAACACTCTTTTCATTGGTAGCGCTATTGGCATCCGCTAGCTGTGTTATCGAACTTGATTGCAACCGCGGTAGGTATGGTATCTATTACGGTAAGTGGCCAACCCAACTAGAGCATCGCACATGAACATGGAGAAGTCAATTTGACCTGATAAAGAGATATGTTCGTATCTGGGGGGACGGCATTGACCACAATTGAATGAAGCCCATAGCGGCTCTGAGTCTTGCTTCACACAATCTGGTTTCATATTCACTTGTAGTATGTCTTGGGGGTTGTACCGACCGTGTTGGAGTTTCCCATTCGGCCAACAAAGCCTACAATTGCGATTTCAACAGACCGAACCTAGACAATGTCTACACCCTAGGATAAGCATCGGCAAGAATAATTCCTTGGAGAAGCTCGGGGTGAAAAACATCCTCTTGAATAAAGTATTCAGCTCGCCACGCCTGGAGGTCTCCGGCATCAATAGCCTGGGGCTTCCATCCACGAAAATAAGTCACCAGAGATAGCATCTCTAGTTCTAAACCCGTTTAATATAAGTAAAGCCTATTATCTGGATCAGCTTGACGTTAAATATTAGCTGTTGTGGGTCATATACACGGTTTGTAGTCATCTAAAGAGGCCTAGCAAGGTAATGGCTTTCGCTAAGTCGGTAGGTGATTGAGGTGGTAATAGATTCCATACTGCTAAGTATCATGGAAGAATTTGATCCCCTTTTGGCATTCAAGAGTTGACCAGCCATAGCGCCTGCTCTTATAGTTAGCTGTTTTGAATGCATCGTGGCTTCTTTGTTGCGCTTTCACCTTATGCCTGTTCCCGCGTCGCATGAACCTGGCTCCCGGGGTGGGGCGATACTTTACTGCTAACTTATCTACCTTTCATACCCAGCTGCTTTCCAGTTGCCCACTCGAAATCTGAAAAGCCGATATGTAATGCGTTAAGGGTCTGCTCAACGAAGACTCTTTGCGGACCAGGGACTCATATACTTGTAGAGGCATAGGATAATTTGTACTGCAGTTCATGTTTGATTGAAAGAAGAGATACTGCTAACTAAACTGATTTATTACGGGAAATTTCTTGAGTCCAATCCACATCATATCAGGTCTTCATATAAAAGCTCAGCTCATTCTAGCTAACTAGCTTTTGTAGAAGTCAACGTGGTCACGCTTGATGGCATCGGCACCCTTCTCACCAACCATGTACACAGAGTTCTGAATCCGGCAGTCAGGAATGACAGGAATAACGGATGCATCAATAACACGGAGGTTCTTGATGCCGTGGACCTTCAGGTTGGGGTCGACGACGCCCTGCTGGATGTTCTTCGACAGACGGGCAGTACCACAAGGGTGGAAAGAGGTCTGAGAGCGGTCCAGCACGGCCATCTTCATAAGCTTGTTGTCATGCAGTGGCATCTCCCAAGGATACTCGTCCTCAATGATATCTTTGAAGCCGGGTCCATTCTTCAGGACGTCGTAGGTATATCTGATTCCCTCGCGGAGAGCGATGATGTCGAGGTCGTTGTTAAAGTAGTTTAGGTTGATGTTGGGTTGCTGCAGCGGGTCATCGCTGTTGAGAGTGACCTCACCAGGCTCGGAGACAGGGCGGACAAGATCAACCATCACAGTCACGTAGTTGCCCTTGCTTGGTGTGGGATAGTGCCACTGGAATGCGCTACCGAAAAGACAGACGAAGTCAAGCTCGAAGTGAGGCTGGCCGTACGGGCAGAAAGGGTCCTTGTTCCCGTTTGAGGCCTTAGCCTCGCGGTACTGGGGGTCTTTTTCTAGGTACTTGTCGATTCGGGGGAATCCCACCATCTCAAGGAAGCCGGAGCCTAATGGACCACCGTGGTTGGTCTGGTAGGCTTGGATGGCCTGATTGTTATGGGGTGTTCCCTTGCGCAGGATGTAGTCATCCATACCGTAGCCATCTTTGACACGAAGAACGAAAGGAACGCCAGGGTGATCTAGGAGATGCTGACCAACGTGGGCGTTATCGAGAATCACCGGGATGCCGTGCTTCTTAAGCTCTGCGCTAGGCCCGATACCACTAAGCATCAGCAGCTTAGGGGTCTCGAAGACACCCTGGGAGACGATGACTTCACGGGTAGCATAGAGGTTGAGTTCCTGGCCAGAGCCCGTGATGACAGTCACACCCTTGCAGGTCTTATCGGCATTATCGATGATAAGCTTCTTTGAGTGCACCAGGGGAAGGATGGTGATGTTTGGCTTTTCGACACAAAGGAAACTGCCAGAGCGGCGACCGTTGTAAATCGTGTTGACACTATAGGTCAGGCCAACCATTTCACCGTCGAAGATGTTCTCGTTGATTGGCTGACCAGTGGACTTCCACGCACTGGTGAGGAGATCACGGAAAGACTGCATTTCGGGAATAAGTTCGGAGTGGGAAATCGGGATCGGACCATTTTGGCCGATCTTTTTCAGCTCTGGGGCGTATGCCTTCTGATCGTCATGGTAGGTGGTACTCTTTCGCAGGTAGGGAACAAGAGGGTCCCAAGTCCACTCTTTGCCACCATACTCTTCCCACATATCAAAAGTACCCTTGGACCCAGGAGCCCAGGTGAAGTAGTTCAGGGACGAACTACCGCCGAGAGCCTTTCCGCGGGTGTTGGGCTTCTCAATTCTTTCATAATCGTCGCGCTTGACTATGGTTGACTTGTATGCCCAGTCATACTGGCTGCCACGAAGCTGCATAGCTTCCGAGGGGGTTCTGATCTCTTCGATGTCTTTCGAGTTGCCAACACCAGCTTCGACAACTAAGATCTTAACATTGGGGTTCTCAGCCAGGCGGCCGGCCACAACGTTGCCGGCAGTACCCCCACCGACGATGATAAAGTCGAATCTGGCATTGTCCTGGACAGACATGATGAAGGAAGGAAAATTGAAATATAGTGGAAATGGTTGAAGATTTTGGAAGAGACAAAGGATAGATTTTCAGTCTATAAGTGACGAATTGTATAAGCCTTTTATAAGTGAGGTGGTGGACTTTCTGGTATAGAAGACTCGCCCCCCACATTCTGACCCCTCAATGGCCGTCATAGACCTGGGTGCAAGGAACAAAGACGCAGTTCCACATACCTGGGAATCCAGACTCATCTATTAATTTCCCATTGGCCCGATAGTCTTTCCATATTGGGGTGCATGCAATACGTCGTACCGGTTTTAAGTCCGATGCCTCGCACTCCCTTGCATCTCACCCATGACACGCACCCTAAACACGTCAAGACTTCTACAATTGGATTAGGTAGCCTGGTTGTCTTTGACCGGCCGAGACTATCGTAGCGCGGATAGATCTACAAAGCTCCGCCTAGATTTTAGAACACTCTACGCCATGTGGTTGGCTATTCCCAAGCACGCAGTGGAGTCTGTCTCCTGGGCCTCCTCGTAACTGAGGGGCACAGAGATCAAATTTTTACCAATGAATCCACTGGGTTACCTCGGCATGACAACTGCTAAATCCATGCCTGCTCCAGGCTAGTTTGAATCAAGATACAAGCTCAAAGGCATAGGTATATTTTCCCTGGGCCGGTTTCCATGGGAGCATGCCAAGAAAAGAATCCGCAACCTCCGGACCCAAAAAATAGCCAGCAGCAAAAATCTAAATGTGCTAGCAAAAATGGTATTATAGAGCTACTATTGTTCTAAGCTTTGGAAATACCTTATGCGGCTTCAACGGAGTTAGAGCTAGGGCTAAGATCCATGGCTACTGGCAGGAATTCGAATGTATGGCCTCCCAGAGTAGTTGGGAGCTGAGGAGAGTAAAAGGCTTTGGATGGAATCCATCTCGATTGCATGATCTATTTGCACGAGGATCATGATACCTAGGTACCTAGCGCAGTGGGTCCACGGATCCGGGTTCTGGCGCTGATCTGCACTAACCTGATTTGGTAGTGGTATTCGACCAATCAGAGGCCTGTACTCGCTTTTAAGGTTGCTGGTTACCTAGGTAGTGGTCCGGACCTCATCGGCTCCTTACATCAACTTTAAGCCTTGGCTATTGAGAAAAATCACTGCATTCCTGCGTCACCTCTTGCGGAGAGGGATATATGTATTGCATGAGGGGTTATCTGCAGTGGACCCTTCGCTGTCAAGGACAAAGCTCCAATGAGTGTATGCGTAATGCTAAGAGCCAATTCAAAGCCATCTCAAATCAAGAAGCAAGCTTTCCCCCAGGGTTGAGACTACATATATAAACTACACCCCTCCATCGAGCCCAACCTAGTAGTCCACATACACTTCTTCTGTCTTATCCGATCCTATTACCATCACCCTTCAATTGTCATCCAACATGGGCGACAACAAATATTACACTTTGGCTGAAGGTACGAGTACTTCGCAGTCTTGGATATGTTTGCTTCCATCTAACGATTTATAGGCTGCCCTGTTGCAAGCAACAAAATGGCTGTCATGATACGGGATAGGAAGAGACAGGGCGGTGGGCTCGGATTGCTTCAGGATACTCATCTCATAGAGACTTTGGCTCACTTCTCCCGTGAGAGAATCCCGGAGCGGTAAGTGTCTGGTCCAATTGATCGCTTCCTTTGAGCTTCATATAGTCTGCTGACATTGGAACCTTGAATAGCGTCGTTCATGCCAAAGCTGTTGGGTAAGCTGTTAAGGCTCCCCCGAAACCCTTTTCCGGTTGACACTCTACATAGGTCTTATGGCGAGTTTGAAGCCACCCGCGATTGCTCCGACTTTACCTGTGCCAGCTTTCTCAGCAAGGTCGGAAAGAAAACGTCCGTGCTTCAGCGCGTGTCAACGGTCGGAGCTGAGTCAGGATCTGCTGATACTTCTCGCGATGTGCATGGATGGTCAATGAAGCTCTACACAGACGAGGGAAATCTCGATTGGGTTTTTAATAACACAGTATGCGTGGTCGCTATCACCATAATATCTTGAATGGATTCTAATTTTCTTTTACTACCTCAGCCTGTCTTTTTCATTCGCGATCCGATCAAGTTCCCGTCGATGAACCGATCCCACAAGCGGAACCCCCGGACCCATCTTCCTGATGCAAGCATGGTAAGATCTCTTGCTTTCAACCAGTGATGAGAAAATCTAATAAGAATCGCAGTTCTGGGAGTATGACTTTTCTCAAATTCCAGGTAGCGAATCGAATTCTAATCTAGTTTAGTTTCCACATCGGCAACCCTGAAGGCATACATCAACTCATGGTTCTATTCAGCGACCGCGGAACTCCAAAGTCGCCTCGCTACATGAATTCCTACAGTGGACATACATATAAGTTCACCAAGGCGGTAAGTGATGGTGGTTATCAAATGCTAGTTTCTCTCACTAAGGCCATGTCTAGGATGGCTCGTTTAAATATGCCAAAATCCATGTTAAAACGCAGCAAGGAATACAGAGTTTTACCCGCGAAGAAGCTACCAAGATTGCCGGAGAGAACCCTGACTATATGATCCAGGACATGTTTGAGGCCATTGAGAGAGGCGACTATCCTGTCTGGAATGTCTACGTTCAGCTGATGACTCCCGAAGAGGCCGAGAAATATGAAGTAAATATCTTCGATATGACCAAAGTTTGGTCTCACAAGGACTTCCCTTTGCAGCAGATTGGGCGTCTTACGATGAACCGCAATGTAAGTTTTTAACTGTTATTATGGTTGCAGTTACTGAACAGGAACAGCCGCAAAACTATTTCGCAGATATTGAGCAAGCTGCATTTTCCCCATCGACAATGGTTCCGGGATTCGCTGCATCGGCTGATCCAGGCAAGTCGAGACAGTTCTTAAATTTTCCTCCTAGGATTTCCCCGAAGCTAACCTGTGACTCAGTCTTACAAGCGCGACTATTCGCATACCCCGACGCCGCCCGTTATCGACTTGGGGTGAACTACCAGCAACTCCCAACAAATGCTGCCAAGGTACAAGTCTACTGTCCTTTCCAAAGGGACGGAAAGATGCGGTTTGACCACAACTATGGCGGGGACCCTAGTTACGTTGGCTCGACAATCAAGCCCACCAATTTCTATCAAGATGTCAAGGGATCAAACCCCGAAGCATTGTTCCTACATACAGAGCATGAAAAATGGGCGGGAGAGGTTTCGGCCTATTCCAGCGAGATCACCGACGCAGACTTTGTCCAGCCCGCAGCATTGTGGAAGCTTATTGGTCGTGAGCCTGGTCACCAGGATAGGCTAATTGACAATCTAGTCCTCAGCATTAAGGACGTTAAGTACCCTGACTTGCGCAAAGCTGTATATGGTACGTGTGCTCTACCAGTGTTTTCAAAAAGATCTGTCTGCTGTAGTACAAGTCTAACACTGAACATAGGTCTTTTTAGCCGTGTCGACAAGGTGCTTGGGTCAAAATTGCAAGAGCGTACCGAAGCAGCAATCAAGGCCGCATGAGATCGATCTGCTTATCTAGATTGCCAATGCGATTGAATGATTTTGATATAATTCGTGCTTTATTATAACTAGCAAATAATAATACCATGTGATAGTGAAGTAAACGTAGGTAATATGTTTACTTTCATAAACTTGCTCTTTTTCTTTGAGTATTCAGTACACCATTGTCGACTACTTATGTAGGTACACCGCTGATGGTATGGGGACAGCTCAGGTCCATGGATCCCGAAAAAGCTACCCGTGGACATAAATCTGCGGTGAATATTTTTATTGGATGGGGCTTCATCGTATTGCCCCACATAAACCCCTAGTGGATGTCCGAATCTCCATCTCCCATCCCACATTTTGATCCGTCAACTTCGGGAATCCCAACAGCACCTCCTTATGGCCATAAGAGAAGAATGTCTCCGCGGGCCTCCAGCTCCTCCAGTGGAACACCTCAGTTCACATTCGTAACGGGGAACATCCAATCAGAAGCTCGGAGCCATGCTATGAGGGAGCACTGGAAGCGGCGGCATCAGCACAATCAGGAGGCGAAGATATATCACCAGAAGAGGCTATCGCGAACTTTGCCTCTCCTCCCGAAGAGCGGCACTAATGAAGATGTTTCACAGACAGCAGATGCAATTAGCTCTCCATGGTTGGAGCAGAACTGGGACATGGACCTAGTCGAAAATCAGGAGAAGCATTCCGGAATTCCAGCTCAGCTTTTGTATGGTGTGAGTCAGGCATTGTCGAGCTCGAGGCCTGATCCATTCCAGACGTGTCCTGTTCACTTGACGAGCCAGCATCAGAAACTCTTGCATCACTGTGCGTATGAGGATTTGACGCAATTACTGCCTGTGAGAGTTGTGTTGACAGGATCGCAGGGATTGGCACCCATGCGGCTATGATGTTCGAAGATTTGGATGTCACCGAGTTTAATCCGATGAGGGATGTTTGGTTCCCACTGGACCTTTCGAATGCTTCCTCTTTCAACTGCATCATGGCTCATTCAGCTGCGCACTTATCTCATCTATACGCTGGTACTCTTCCTCGACGAGGCTCTAATTCTTCTGATGCCTTGAAATACAAGATCGAGGCTTTCAGGATACTGCGCATTTGGCTCGGGGATCCCGAGAAGGAGCTAAGTGACGACTCTTTTGCTGCAGTTGTTCGTCTGCTCACGTTTGAGGTATGTCAACCAATTGCGAGTATCTCTGGGGGTAATGGCTCATCACCTTTTACTCAGCGATACTGGGGTACGGAGGAAGATTGGAAAATTCACCGTGATGGCTTACAAAGAATGATCGAAGCCAAAGGTGGAGTCGAAGCGCTCCACCATAACTGGCGTTTGGAACTTGTGGTTTACCTGTGAGTACAGCTTGCGACAAGTACAAGCAACTTATGATATTGACGACTTCCAGTGTCTCGTTAATGTCGC
The DNA here is from genome assembly GCF_000769745.1 of Penicillium expansum. Taxonomy (NCBI): domain Eukaryota; kingdom Fungi; phylum Ascomycota; class Eurotiomycetes; order Eurotiales; family Aspergillaceae; genus Penicillium; species Penicillium expansum. The sequence continues at coordinate 42,783 of NW_015971423.1, forward strand.
GGCCGTCATGGCTCGAGTCCACTAACAACCTCGATCGAATCTCTCCTCCTCTTTTCTCAGCGCCCATTATGCAACAAACCACTTCTTGCGATGTTCAAAAGGTCCGCTGCCTTTGGTTGATATCGTTCATTCAAGACATGCGAACTTTCATGGGATCTGTTTACACTAAAGGGCTTTCTTCGTTTCCCTTTACTCATGCGGCAGTCGAACTTTTACGTCATAACTTTCAGCTCTCTATTCAGTCTTCTTCCCATGATACTCACATCACGGAGTGGGAAGACCAAATGCTGGGATGTTTATTTTCCATCAGTGTCGTGGTTCAGGAGTCGATTTCCGTCCTGTCCAATGGGGATTCGGCAACATTGACGGGACCGAACATACTTGACGGATTAGAGATATCCTTACGGCATTCTCGGCATGTGTGGGGGCGTTCAACCCACAACTTGCGCTCTATCTTATATGAAAGCCTGACAAGGCTCTTTGCTGAAGGAGAATTTAAGGTAAATTATGTTATGGATCTAGTGCAGGTTCTTGGCACATTGAGCTTGGAAGCACGCCAGGGTGTCGAGAAATGCCTTCTCAATTTGCTTTACTGCCTCGGAAACCACGACAGCAGAAGTAGCAGCAGGCTATTGATAGATGACGGCTGGTCGCCGGATTCACTTTTATCGTCAATGCATGGACATTAGCGCATTGAAGCCTTGAAGCCTTGAAGCCGTGAAGCCATGAATATTCAAAATTATTGTGATATTATATTACGTCAAGAAACAAGTCAGGGGACCCTAGCGATAATAGGATTTCCTAGTAATACTCCCTGGTTCGTGAAGGCACGGTTATGAGAAAGGAAGGAAAAAGCGCCGAGCAAGCGCAAGCGAATTACATCAAACCTCCATATGTTTGACCCTCTTCTTCGAGCTGCTTATCCTCTTCGAGGTATTTCTTGAAGCCTCCCTCTTCCTTCTTCAGTTCGGACCGCAGCCCACCCTTGCTGCCCTCTGGCTTGTCCTCGGCGGCCGGGCCCTCATTTCCATGCTTGTGGTGGTGGTGGTCGAGGATCTTCTCGAAGAAAGACTCCTTGTGATCGGTAGGCTGATGAGTATCTACCGTCGAATCTCTTATTAGTATTTGGGGTTGGCTGAATGAGCGACAGAACCGCGAACCTTGAGGCATCTTGATCAGATTTGATGAAAGATCGGTATATGGTCTAGGTTTCTGAATATCAGACTTCCTCGAGGTTTAATGCTCGGCTATATATCTCATAATATATGCTTTCTGTACAAACCTTGGAAATGACGCGTCGATCCTTGAGCTTCCTTCCAAATCCGGTAGTACTAATCAGCCAATCAGAGGACGTGTCTGACATCAGAGAATCTGGGCATGTCGATCATCCGTGGGACCTGCCAACAAAGGGATCGATATATACAGGAAGTAATCTACATGATTGCAGAGGAAATGTCATATGTGATAATGGTGACTTTCCTTGAATAGCTTATACTACAAAACAATTCCCGGATCCGGTAGGTGATGCCACACAAGATTCAAATTGCCGTCGCGGATATCGCGGGGAATATTTGCCGATCCAAGAAACTATAATAGATAGACTGTCAAGACTGGCGGCAATATAGTCGTCGATGGTGTATATCTAGGGCAACACTATATGCAAAAACAACCACGTTAACTGGTCAGACTGCGGTGCATCGTTTCCGGGGAAGTGTAATTAATTTAGGTACTCCGTATAGCTTGTGTCTTTAGGGCCTATGCTTCGTCGTGAATTTCATTTGCTTCCGATGGTGTCTTTTCTAGGACTGTTTTCGTGAAACCGACTTTACGATAGCGATATGTATATTTTCACTTCTTGTTAACGTAATTCTCAATATCGTGTTTAATTTCCTCAATATTCACGTATAGATAGGGTTGAATATTCAACATCGACAGCCATCGAGTGACATTTGGATCACAATATTGTTAATGAGACTGGCATCACGGCATTATGAGCTAGATAAAGAAAAAAAAAAACAAAAACATACAACAGTGAGGATTCGCTGGTGGTCACCCACCCAACTACTAACTCACCGGCGTGTGGCTTAAGTACGGCTGAGCGGACGGGAAGCCCTGTTTTCCACACCCTATGGTCGTATGTATCATATTACTTGTAGAAAGGGATCATATAGAGTGAAAATAGTTGGGTGATGGTATGTGAGGGTGACTCGTAACTGTGGGCGAGAATTCTAGGTCGATCACACTAACCCTCCTCTAATTCTAGGATAATAAGTGGTATAACTGGAAATTTCTAATTTCCTACGAGAGCTCTAGGAAATATCCCTAATACTTGAAAAAACGGTGACATTTTATAACAAGGAAGGTCACATCTGCAGATATTAACACTGAAAGCAAATTTTCTACCGGCTTGAAATTAGACATATTCAGGGATCAACCCCCTAAATTCTTCAAATTGGCCCCTGAGCGCTATACATTAGTGCTTATATAACTCTGTGATTCAACTAATCACACAAGGGCTTTTGTCGAGATAATTAATTTAGCCAGTATAGCCAAGATTGATAGCATATGTTGTGATCCGGAATATGGACCCTGGAGATTGCCTATTCCGTCGGTCTTCCGTGCGTGCGGGGCCGGCCCGCACCTCGGTCTGGAACTCAGATCCACCGCCCACGAAGACCCGTAGCACTCAGGGTTCAAATTCCCCTTTAGGAGGATTTGGTGTCTTATTTTACAACGGTAGAAATTTCGAAATACCTGAATCGCTATTATACCTGCCCTCGAAGTATCTACTAGGGGTGTTGCAGTACAGCCATATGAAGCTTTTGACGCCATACAAATCTCTGGATCTCCATTTTTTTGGACTTATAAACCGCCCAGATACGTGGAGATACCTAGCTTGGTATGTTGTAAAAACCTTCCACTTTTGGATTGTAAACCCTTACTCCGTATGGGGTGGGAATGTGGAGATAACTAGATTTGTATGGCGTCATTTTTTGAACTGTAATTAATAATTTCACAATACAGTGAATACAGTGTATAGAGCGGTGTGGAGAGCGGTGCTAATTCAGACAATCAGGCCTCATCAATCCCCCGGGGTTTGACCCCTGAGTGCTATCGGTCTTCGTACACCCGCGCCGCGAAATGTTCCTACTGTAGTAAACAGATCGAGGGAACCCCAATGTGTTGAAACCAAATTTCAATTCCATCTCTCATGCTTGGGACTTGGTCAATTGCTGTTTCCCACTTTATTGTTACCAAGGTATTATTCTTCCAAGTTTCGCGTGCTATCCATAAATTTGCACAGGCTACAATGTGGGGGCTAAATCTGAGTCGCTTGCTCAAGCGGCTTGGATACCAACAAGCTGCCTCCATCGGCGACGATGTCTTCAATGAAGTGACCTCCAATTCCTCACCTCTGTGGTTATCGTCTAATAATGCCCAAAAGGCTGTCTAGCGCAAAAGCACGTTATGTATACTCTATCATATTTCCCTATTAAGTCTTTACCTCAATATCTCCAATTCTTTCTTTCTCTTTAGGTCTTACCATGAATTATAGGATGAAAATTGTATTCAACGGTTATCAGCTCCAAGTTTGTCTCTCCCCTTTGGAGTCATTTGGCTCAAATCTAACAACAATATAAATAGGTCCCGCGCTGCAGACTGTCGAGCTCGAATGTATTACTTCAAAGGATAACTCCCAGCCTGATGAGTATAGCAGCTACCCCTCCGCCACTTCAGAAAAAGCACGAGGAGCATTATGGGACTGAGCTTAACTCTCCAAAATATCTACCCATTGGATCATATGAAGCTCCTTCAAAAAGTCGGCACTTTCACTGTGCCTCAAGAGTCTCTCGCTGGGTTGAACCAATCTTCAACAACGGCTGATTTCAGGTTCGTGGGCTCAGGATCAGATGCGGGGGTCGGTGGTCTTTTAGAGGGGGCACTTCAGATTCATTGCTTGGTAAGTCACGGCGAGGTCGATGTTAAGACCACGTAGTCAACAGAGAGTCCGGTGGAATCTTACGAGGCAGTTCATTTATCGAGATCATTGGGACTATAGCAGACTGCCCTCTTTCATTGGCGGAGATAAGCCACGCAGGCACCATGTAGACCGTTGTATTGAAATGCTGAGAATGGGTTTTGCCTGTCAAGAGTGATGTGACTCCATATTACTTAGTAAAAAGCCAGAGTGGGAAGGTGGAGAGCAGAGGACTTCCGCATAAGTGTCGGAAGTATCCGAAGCTGGTCGACTAAGGGAACTCCAATTCTGTATCTGATACCGTGGAAAGGTAGTTTCATTAACTATCATTGGGCCAAGAGAATAGAGACTAGGAGACCAGGCAGAAAGATCTAGATCGTGAGTCTTTATCAGACAAGCACGTGCTTGCCCTAGGCTGAAATGAATTTCACCAACAGGGGGATCAACTTCAAATTTGTCTCGTAGCCCCTCACTAGAATGCCAAGCTCCAGCGCAGAAATGACTTTCAACGTCCTCACGACAAATGCGATCGACTTGCAGCGCCTACTCGAAACGAACAGGACCACAAGTGCTCAAATTGTTCAAGAGTACTTGGCACAGATTGATCGCTATGAGCCTGCACTCAATGCCCTCATCTCGCCTGCCCCGCGGGAAAAGGTCCTCGAAATCGCCACGGCTCGCGACGAGGAGCGCCAGAATGGGAACATCCGCGGCCCATTTCATGGAATTCCCATAATTTTGAAAGACACATTTGTCACGGCGTTGGAGCTGGGAATGAGCACCACAGTTGGATCATATGCATTCATTGGAGCCAAGGCGTCAAAGAACGGAGCTATCACTCAGCGGCTGATTGACGCTGGCCTGATTATCCTGGGAAAGGCCAATATGACTGTCAGTAAAATTTCTATTTCCCAGCGAAATTTATTAGGTTGACTGTTCTTCTAGGAATTCGCGGGCATGAAAATGACCATGATGATGCCCGGTTGGTCTGCGCACGGCGGTCAGACTCTGTCACCGTATGTTGGGAAGATAGAAGATAATGAGAAGATTCTTGGCCACTCAGTGAGTACAAAAGATTAAGGATTTTATCTATCTGTATTAAACTAAGCAGGCTCCTGGGGGCTCATCCACTGGTTCTGCGGTCGCTGTAGCCGCTGGGTTTAGCCCTCTCGCCATGGCCACTGAGACCATAGGTTCCATCGTGACTCCGTCAACACGCGCCGGTTTGTATGCAATCAAGCCTACTATCGGGATCCAGGATACTACTGGTCTATACACCATGACAGAGTTCTTTGACAGTCCAGGGCCTATGGCAAAATCGGCAGCTGATGTTCGCGTTCTTTTTGAGATCCTACTCAGTCGCCCATTTAGCTCCCCCCAGTTAGATTCTTGGGAAGGCCTTTCCGTGGGCTTCCTAGACCCAAAAATTTGGACCATGTCACCAGACTTTTGCGCACAATTTGAGGGTACAGCGGAGCAAATGGTACGTCACTTTCATTGATCACAACGTCCAGAGCTCTAACACTTGATTCTAGGTAGACGAGTACGAAGAGACAGTTTCTGCTCTACAAAGCGGAGGTTGTCTCCTTAAATACCCAATCCATTGCAAGGATCCTTCAGTCTTGCCGGCCACTATATTACGAATCGCATGTAGGTCGCTCCAATATCAGATGAAGTCACGATGGCTAACCACTCATAGATTGGGACTTTAAAAACATCTGTATTCCTAGATTTATTCGCTCGTTTGACGAGTGCTCTGTAACAAGCGTTGCAGATATCGTCAAGTTCAATGAAGAAAACAGCGAGAAGGCCCTTCCAACTCGTAGGTTGACGGGGGGACATGATCCTCCAATCTCATATTGAGGAGTTGCTAACACAACACAGCCTTCGTCAAGCAGAATGACCTGGAGGGGGCAATGAACGCTGTTGAAGAAAAGGAACAAATAGATGAACTAAAACAGGACCTTCGTAGGGCCGCGAGAGATATTCTGGATGACCTATTTGACAAGGAAAAAATCAATATCCTGGTAGCTCCGGGAGACTCCTCGTTATGCGTTCATGCTTCTGCTGCAGGTAACAACCCATGAAGTGTTCGTTTGACTCGCCGTTACTAACAGGATTAGGGTATCCTGTCGCTACAGTCCCCATAGGACAACTTCGCTATAATGACCGGCCATTCGGTCTGTGTCTGGTGGCCAGGGCGGACGAGGAGGAGACCTTGTTGCGGTTTATGGGATTGTACGAAAGCGTTGCTAAGCCTCGACCGGTTCCGAAAATTTGAATGACTGTGGTAAATGGACAAAAGTGAAATAGACAAATGAAGGTATGGCATTATCAAAGGGTACACATAGAAAGGTCATCTTTTACCACCTTAACATTATCAAAAAAATACATATAAGAGGACATCTAAAAACTTATCTCAAAAGACGAGAGAGAAAGGGGATTTACAAAGTCGTGCAAGTGGCCGACTATACTTGAGTAAATAAGTTCGAATGTTTACTTCATACTACCGCTGAAGTATTGTTCTATGCTCCTCCTAGATGCATCAAGGTTCAAAAGGTATGCTGTAATATCGAATCAAAAAACCCCAGCGTCACCGCAATAATTTCCATCAATCCTTCCCCGGTAGCAATATTAAAATGGCCTTTGCCTCTTGCAAAATACTCCTTTTTAAGACTCTGAATCCGCCCGAGCGCCTCCCTTTGGTCCTGCGGAGGCGAAACATCATCCAACTCTGGAATGATCATCAACACCGGCGCCCGGATCATATCGAGGTACTCCTTAGGCCGAAATAGTGCAAGCTTCTGGTATGTCTGTAAAGTAATCTGATTCCGGAACGTTGGAAGCCCGAGCTCAGACGCCGCTTTCATGAGCATCGCGGCTTCGACGCCACCTGGCCCGCCCGCCCCGCCAAAGCCGATAAGATTGTCACCCTTAGAAGTGAAGGGGCGTACCGAGTGCGGCTCGTTCCCACTAATCTGCGAGACCCGGTCCTTGATAAGCTGTCTGTAGGCATTATCGGCCTTGTGAGGTTGCACGAAGCTAAAGGCCGGGCAGACCATGACGATACCTTTAGGGCGGCGGTCAATCGCAGCACAGGTGGTGCTGATGACGGCACCAAAGGACATGCCCCAGAGGATGATGCGAGAGGAGTCTACGGAGGGTAGCCGGGCAACGTAAGTGTAGATATCCGAGAGGTCTTCGGCCATTTGTAGCGGGTCGGAGAGGTTGCGGGGGATTCCGCCGCTGGCGCCGACGCTGCGGGCATCATATACAAGGACGTTATAACCGGCAGATTGAAAGGATTCGGCCACGTCGGGGAGGGTAATTTCTTTTACGCAGTTGAACTAGACGACGAGTTGTATTGAAGTGAGCCGAGATAAATATCTAGTAAAAGTAGACCTTGTGGAAAATGGGGATGCAACGAGACAACGTACGTACCCCATGGGACATGATAATAGCAGGGGCTGCGGGTCCCTCGATGGTATACAGCCATCCAGAGATAGTGGTCCCGTCGATGGTCAGACATTCAATAAGCTGATGCCGGGGCATATTAGACAAATTTGTTTCTATTAATACCGTGCACAGCTTGTCGTGCTGAGAGAAGGGTTGTCTATATACTGGCCGACAGTGCGTAAGAACCGGGGCACACAATCACCCCGGCTGCTGGGTCTCACCGATTGGTAAACACACAGGACGCGGGTTGTGGTAATAAGTAATCGCGCATGATGAGATTGAACCTCCGCTGGGGTGGATGCACTATAATGTCGTGTAAGCATGCACCAAGCCAGCATGGGGATATGCCCAGACTCACCTCCCCAGATAGGAGGAGATCACTTAGTTATGACAGACCACACAGCCGGTGTACCATGGATATTACGATATAACCATTGTATAGGAATATCCCGTTTGTCTGATAGACGTCATGTGATGACTGTCTGATAAAAATATGATGGTAATTCGATCTTGTGGTTCCTAGAAATACAGCAAGTCCTGGGCCACACCCGGTTAATGGTGGATATAAATAGCCCGACCAGTCGCCAATTACTGAACCATTCTGAAGCCACTCTCGCCAAGGAGACATCGGTAGATAATAAGATATACGGCTCCACTAACATGAAACAAACACCATTCCGTCAAGAGCCTGTGGCGGTGGTTGGTTTCGCCTGCCGGCTTCCAGGCGGGAACAATAGCCCTCAGAAGCTCTGGGAGTTCTTAGAACGAGGTGAAATTGCATCAAATCAGGTCCCGAGGGAGCGTTTCAATATTGATGGCCATTATGACGGCTCCCACAAGCCGGGGACCATGCGACCGAAGGGTGGTATGTTTATCGGAGACCATGATCTGGCTGACTTTGATGCCTCTTTCTTCGGGATCGGAGGCACCGAGGCCATTGCCATGGATCCTAATCAGCGGCAGATGCTAGAGGTGGTGTATGAAGGGCTGGAAAATGCAGGAATTCCATTAGAGAAGATCGACGGTCACCCAGTCGCTTGCTATGTGGCCTCATATGCTTCCGGTGAGTTTGCATCGCAAGAAGGCCCACGAGAGAATCAAAACCGACAGCCACTGGTCTAGATTATGGTGACATGCAGAACCGGGATGCAGAGGACCGACCAGACAACTGCGGCGTTGGGGTGGGCCGTTCTATTATGGCAAATCGGCTAAGCTATTTCCTGAATGTCAAGGGCCCTAGTATAACGATAGATACAGCTTGTTCCGGCAGCTTGGTGGGCCTAGACCTGGCCTGCCGCTCTGTTCAGTCCGATGAGGCCAATATTGCGATTGTGGCTACTAGTAACTTGTACCTGAACCCGGACCATGTCATGGATGCTGGCAGTGTCGGCAGGGCGCATTCCCCGTCGGCACTCTGTCATACGTTTGACGCTGATGCCGACGGGTATGTTAAGGCCGAGGCTGTCAGCTGTGTGATTGTGAAGAGGCTGTCGGATGCCATTCGTGACCGTGACCCCATACGTGCTATAGTGAAGGGCACCGCTTCGAATAGGTGCGTTTTCCCTTTATCTTTATTTGTGCCCAGTCCACGTGACTCATTCAATCGGAGAGGAGTTAACTTGTCGCACAGCAACGGTCGAACGGGAGGCATTGCGAGTCCTAGCTATGAGGCCCAAGCTGCCGCCATTCGTTCGGCGTATGCTAACGCCGGCATCGTCAGCTTTCACGAGACTGCCTATCTCGAATGCCATGGTACGGGAACCCAGGCGGGTGATCCGGCGGAGGTTCGAGGTGTTGGGTCTGTGTTTGCAGCGACCCGGACGGGGGATAAGCCACTGCTCATCGGCTCTATAAAGAGTAACATTGGTCATTCCGAGCCTGCGGCGGGCAACTCGGGCTTGCTGAAAGTCATCATGTCTATCGAGAAAGGCGTGATTCCCGGAACACCCCTGTTCATTAAGCCAAACCCTAAGAGTATGTACATTCGCTCCACGGAGCCTTTCCTTCTAAATGGGCTCTAACCGCCACTGTTTCCACTCGACAGTCGACTTCGAAGGATTTAAAGTGAAAGTCTTCCGCACTGCTGTCCCCTGGCCTGACGAAGGCTATTCTGTCCGTCGTGCCAGTATCAACTCCTTCGGCTTCGGAGGCTCCAACGCGCATGCAATCGTTGAACAGCCAAGTGCGGTCATGCGGAGCTTCTATCGGTCCTCCTATGCCCTGGCGACCGAAGGAGATGGCGACGGTGACAACAGTGACGACAGCTGGGAGAATGACGCCGAACATAGTGATCGTCCGTACACATTGATCGTGTCGGCCAACGATGCGCAATGCCTCCGCGAGAATGTTCGCGCGCTCACCCGGCATCTGATCAATCCACGCGTGCACGTTCAATTGGCAGATCTAGCGGCAACCCTCTCGGAGAGGCGGTCCCGACTGTGGCACCGGGCCTTCGTCACAACCCGCACGACGGAGGTCGAAGAGAAGGACTTCGTGTTTGGCAAGAACCGCGGCCAGGCGCCCAAAATCGCTTTTGTTTTTACTGGCCAAGGAGCGCAATGGCCGCAGATGGGTAAGGAAATACTACAATTCTTCCCTTGGACGCGCACGATCCTAGATGAACTCGACACGGCGCTGCAGTCGCAGCCAGATCCCCCCGAGTGGTCTCTCATCGGTGAGTTGACCGAACCGCGGGCGGGGGAGCACCTCCGCCAGCCAGAATATTCGCAGTCAATTTTGACTGCACTTCAACTATGTATATTTGCCGTGTTGGAGGCGTGGGGCATCAATCCCAGTAGTGTGGTGGGTCATTCGTCCGGCGAGATCGCGGCGGCTTATGCGGCTGGCCATATTGACCGTGCGAGCGCGATCAAGGCTGCATTCTACCGGGGCCGGGCTGCTGTGAACTGCAAGAGCCAGGGCAGGTTGGATTCAGATGTGGGGATGTTGGCGGTCGGTCTCAGCTCCCAGGCGACGCTAGAATACCTGGATAAGTACAAGGGAAGCGCATGGATTGCGTGCTTCAATAGTCCCAGCAGTGTGACTGTGTCAGGCAAGCAATCGACGTTAAACAATCTTGCCGACGAGATCAAGGCCCAAGGCCATTTTGCCCGCGAGTTGCAAGTGGAGCTAGCATACCACTCGGAGTTGATGACCCCCATCGGGGAAGAGTACTTCACCCTGCTCGAGGATGACGCCCAGTTCCAGCCGCTGCAGGGCGATGGCGCCTGCAAGGCTAAGATGTTCTCTTCTGTCACGGGCTCGCTCAAGGAATCCATGCCGGATGTCCTGTACTGGAAGTCGAACATGGTCTCCCCGGTCCGGTTTAGTGAGGCTTTGCTAGAGCTAGTCAAGACAGACGCCCCTACCATGATCATTGAGATCGGCCCCTCTGGAGCATTGGCTGGACCGATATCAGAAGTGCTTAAAACTCTGCCCACTGGTGAGGAGATACAATACTGCGCTGCGTGGGCCCGTGGTGGCAACTCCGGGAAATCCCTATTCGATGTCGCTGGGCATCTCTTTGCCATCGGCGGGCCAGTTAATTTCGCTCATGTCAACGAGTATGATGGAACTGAGGTGCGGACCCTCGTCGATCTGCCTAACTACTCATGGAGCCATACGGTCAAATACTGGCACGAAAGCGCGGCCAGTCACGACTGGCGGTACAAGCAATTTATCACGCACGATCTGCTAGGATCTAAGATCCCGGGAACGGCGTGGGAGTCACCAACCTGGCGCAAGCACCTTCAGGTGGCCGATGTACCCTGGCTGCGGGACCACAAGATGGGCCCCGATATACTAGTTCCGGCTGCCGGGCTAGCTGCGATGGCGTTGGAAGCCATGTATCAGAAATATTGCGCTCTGAACCTAGAAAATGTCGTCGCGCCCAACGACCTGGCGTACCGATTCCGCAACGTCAGGTTCGAGCGTGCGGTCGTAGTCGAGGAGAGTAAACCTACGACGATCCTCCTAACGCTAACGAATGTGCCTAGCAGCAAGGAATGGCATGAATTTCGCATTCGTACCGTGGCCCTGAGTGTGAGCTACGAGCACTGCTCCGGATTGATCCGCATCCAGGACCCAATAGGTGACGATGAGGCGCTGAAGGGGGAACAGCTTGCACCCCTGAAGAACCCGCAATCGGCCCAATTGTGGTACAAGGCGCTACAGGAGGTGGGGATTCGATTTGGCCCAACCTTCCAGACCATGAAGAGTGTCGAGTCCTTCAGTGGAAGTCGCACCTGTCGGACCATTGTCTCACTCGAGCCACCCGCATCCAGATGGGATCCCCAGTCCTGCTATCCATTCCATCCGGCGATCCTGGACGGGTTTCTGCAGAGTGCGACGCCGGCGAATGCCGCGGGAGAGCGAAGCTTAATTAAAGATAGTGTGATTCCCGCCCTCGTGGATGATATGATCATCAACAAAATCCCTTGCAACCTTGTAGAGGGCTTATCGGTGGCCGAGTCAATCTACACCGGCCGTGGGCGTCGCGATGTGGCCAAGAGCTGGACTGCCAACATTGCCATCCATCATCCGCACACCGGCGCCCTGCTACTGCGGCTGCGGGGACTCAACTACATCCGTCTGGACGTGGATGAGAAGCCAGATGTTCATGTTTTTAGCACGGCAATCTGGAACCCCGATATCTCTCTGCTCACGCAGGACCAATTCATACACCTCAAGCCCTCAAATATGGGCTCTAGCCGAATAGATACGGTTCTGGACCTGGTGGCATGGAAGGTGCCTACTCTTCAGGTGCTAGAACTGAACATGGACGAAGAAGATACATCCTCGCTGTGGTTGGAGGGAGGTGACGAGCGAGCACGGTCTGCATACGGTCTATATCATCTGGGATCCATTAGTCCGACCAAGATGGTGGCTCTCAAGTCCACCCATGAGTCCAAGCCCAATACCGAAATTCATCTACTAGATCTCGGCAAGGATAAACTCGGACTCCCCGCCAGGGATGGCTTGTATCACCTTGTCATTCTCAAGACCGCGATGCGATGCGATGTTGCTACCAGCGCAGAGAGTATTATCGAGCGCCTGGACAGCCTGCTACGGCCAGCGGGGTTTGTTCTGGTGGTCGCACCCGCGGAGCCAATAGAAACCCAAGGTAATGAGCCTACCCAGGGCAAGTTAATTGGCGACATAGATGGGGTCTCCACCCAAGAATTTTCCCCAAGCTCTGGTTCCATGATGCCGCTCCCGCAATCGGGTTCGGTGCTCCAGATAAATCCCGAGCCCGATCACCATGCTACGGCCTATCTCTGGCGACAACTGGTCAAAACCCCACAGACTTCTAGTTCTCAACAACGACACCTCACGGTTGCTTGTTTCAATGACGACGCGCCCACCCTGTCATCGACACTCAAATCCTCATTGGGGGCAGCAGGCTGGTCCATCCAGACCGTTCCAATCACGAGGGTGGCAGCGGTGGCAAATAATAACGACGCTTCCCAGTCGGTCCTGATGGTGCTGGATGAGCTTTTCAAGCCGGTGCTGACCCAGATCGGCGAGTCTGAATGGGAGGCGCTGAAAGTAGTCATTAGCACCGGCCAGCCCCTACTATGGGTCACCAAAGGAGGACAGACCCCACAAGTTTCAGACCCCGATAATGCCCTGGTGCAGGGTCTCTTCCGCGCGATCCGTCGCGAAGACCCGCAGGCCAATCTTACCACTCTCGATGTGCACTCCGCGACCAGTCCCGCCACAAATCAGGCAATCGAGTGGTTGCTTGAGGGGCTTCTGGGCGGGGCGGGTGGTGAAACCGAGTACGCTGAGAGGGACGGTGTCGTACTGATACAGCGGCTAACGCCGGATCGTGCCGTGAACGAATTCAAGGCGGCTGAGAACGGCAATGGCTTTCAACCAGTGGTCAAACAATTCCACGAGACTAAAGCCCAGGTGCGTCTACAGGCGGAGAAGGTTGGCACCTTACAGAGTCTCATATGGTGTGAAACGGCGGTCGGTGAGGTGCCAATGGAGCCAGGTATGGTGGAAATTGAGGTCATAGCCGTGGGGGTTAACTTCAAAGTAAGTTGTGACTTCTGTATCTCACCGTTCGCAGGTGCTAATCAATGCGATAAGTAGGATGTCGCCACAACTATGGGTATTGTGCCCGAGAATGAATATACCATTGGGTGCGAATGCGCCGGGTACATCAAACGGATTGCGCCAGCGCTGCAAACGCACCTTCAGGTAGGTGATCGAGTGGCTGCAATGGCGAGTGGGACGTACGCAAATCGCGTGCAGTGTCCTCATAGGCGAGTACATCGCATCCGCGAATCTTTGAGCTATGACGAGGCAGCAACCATCCCGTTAGTATATCTGACAGCTATTTATTCTCTCTACCATCTGGGAAACCTCCAAGCAGGCCAATCCGTGTTAATTCACTCCGCGGCCGGCGGCGTGGGACTAGCCGCCATTCAGCTCGCGCAGTACAAGAAGTGCGATATCTTCGTCACCGTCAGCACTGAAAAAAAGCGCCAGTTTCTGGCACACACGTTCGGTCTGCCCGAGAATCGGATGTTCACCTCTCGTAGTGCTCGATTCGCCGAAGAGATCCGCCGCGAGACCAATGGCCGCGGCGTGGATATCATCCTTAATTCGCTGACCGGTGACCTTCTGGACGAATCCTGGCGGCTTACTGCCGATGGAGGCACCATGGTCGAGATCGGAAAGCGGGATATCGTCGACCGCAATAGTCTGTCTATGGAGCCCTTCGACCGCAACTGCTCATTCCGCGCGGTCGACCTTTCATACACCCGCACGATCACCAACGAGCTGGTGGGAAACCTCCTGGGAGAGATCTTCGACCTCGTAAACAGCGGTCATGTCCGGCCAATCCATCCCATCACCCGCTACCCCTTTGATCAAGTCATCTCAGCCCTGTCGTATATGCGCAGCGGAAAGCACATGGGCAAAATTATCATCTCCAGTGTCCAGGAGGCCACGGATCTACAGCTGCCCATTCGATCAGCCGTCCCGATGCTAAACCTCGATCCCGAGGCCGCGTATATCATTGTGGGAGGACTCCGGGGTCTGGGTGGCAGCTTGGCTGTATATCTGGCCCAACACGGGGCCCGTTACATCGTATCAATCAGCAGGAGTAGGGTCCACGATTCTGCCTCCGCCCGCGTGCATGCCAACTGCGATACATACGGATGTGAGGTCGTCGAGGCAAAGGGCGACATTGGGGATTTGGATTTCGTGCGACGGGTGTTCCGGTCCATCCAGCCTCGGCGTGTTGCAGGTTTGATTCAAGGCGCTATGATCCTCCGGGTATGTTATGCTCATGTTCTTTCGCTGTGTTTCCGGTGGAGTCTCCAACTAATTACCTTATCCCCAGGACAACCCCTACGAGACCATGACCCACGATGACTACATCACCTCCATCCACGCGAAGGTAAGCGGCACCTGGAACCTTCACCTCGCCGCCCAGCAAGAGCAACCCCAACCCCTGGACTTCTTCACCATGCTCTCCAGTATCTCCAGCATCATTGGAAACAAAGGCCAGGCGAACTACGCAGCGGGCAATGCCTTCCTCGACGCTTTCGCCAGTTACCGTAATGCCACAGGCCTGCGCGCCAATACTATCAATCTCGGACTAATCGAGGATGTGGGATATGTGGCGGAGCAAGGCAGCACACTCGAGGCGCGCTTCGACCGTCGCCAGTGGGTCCCCATCAACGAAGGCACCTTTCGCCGCATTGTCTCCTACTCCGTGTTTCAACAACAAGGGAGTATTCGCGGCAGTATTAACAGTGCCCAGCTAATCACTGGCCTGGCTTACCCACTCGACGCGAACAGTAATGCTACTGCTGACCTGAAAGCCGAACCGCGGTTTGGATTTTTCTTCAGCAGCCACAGTATCGGCGGTAATAGCAGCAACAACGACAATGGGGGACAGGACGATCCAGCGACCGGGGCGATCAAGGCCTTGCATCTGTTGCATGTGTCCCAGGCAGACGTGACGGCCCTGAGAAAAGTGGCTCTGGAGCTGCTACAGATGCAGCTGATCAAGATCCTACGACTGGAAGCGGAGATGGAGCCCGGAAAGCCGCTAATGACGTACGGTCTAGACTCATTGTCTGCTGTGGAACTGCGAGGGTGGGTTCGTCAGAAGATTGGGGCTGAATTGAGTACGCTCGATATCACGAATGCGAGCTCGTTGACGGCCCTCAGCGAGAGATTGGTGTCCAAGTTGCCGAGTGTGAGGTAAGTGCGGTGGTGTTGCTTATACTTTTCGTGTGATATTGTACGAGAGGAATATGAGATCGAACCAATTATATTTTTATGATCAATTGATGAGATATAGGCGAAATTGAGCTCTGTGGACAACATTCTGAGGTCTTCGCCGGCTTTGTCGGATTATCTAGAGCTCCGATACCATATACAGTAGGTTTTAGGGCCACGCTAACCCCAATATAATTTCGTCATCGCCCGTTTTGCCGCATTGCGCTTATTTGATTCATATAATTAGAAGAGGGTGAAATACAGGATCAAAAAAGAGCGCTTAGAAGAGGGTTAAAATAGTGCTTAAACAAGTGCCTCAAAGAGGTTTACTAGTGTACAGAGGAAATCAAGTCTTACTCAAATAGTGGAACATAGCCTATATCTTTGACTATTGTTTACTGTTTTACTTTTTCTAGATACGACCTTGCTAACGCTTTAGGTGAGAGCTTACACTCATAACGTATTTCACAAGCCAGCTGGCCACACAAGCGACCCGGCCACCGCAAACTGCATAGTAAATGAAATAAATTACAGCTTAATATCTCAACAACTATGGTCAATGGGGACTTTTCCTTCTAGTCCCCTTCTTTAAAGGTAATATCTAGTCTGCGTAGGATTTTTTAAAAAAAGTTTATAGATTTGTGGTTCTGATGTATATATTTCCAGGTTTTAGCTAGGCAATTGTTGGTAATTTTCGAAATAATGATGATATAGCCTTGTACCGTCCTTGAAATTGATATATTGTACTAATTAGTCTCATTGATGACTATCAACACATAAGGAGCTAAAATAAAAACATGGTTGTTGAGAGATAAATGTAGAATATATCGCATTTACTATGTGTTTGGGGGGTGGTTGGTCAACCCCGCGGCATTTATCTTTTGGCCGCTCCACCCGCGATAGACTTTAAAACCTGCCGTAACGGTATCGGATATCCCAGTTGGTTCACTTCAGGACTACTTTCTCTAAGCGGATTGATCGAATTATAAATGCTTTATTGGAATAATAACATAGACACTCATACATCTACCACACTGAATGTCTTGCGAATTACATTTGAAATCAACAATGACTCAAGCTCCGCTATGTAGTTTTCAAATGTGACCAATGAGATGCAACTTGTCATCATGTCGCATGAAGAGCATACTCCGAGAATGCTTCGGTTTTAACGGGGTTTAACTGTAGCGCTATTTATCTGCTAACTCCGTTTATAATGTATAAAACCATGCTTGGTCCTCAGAATTGGAGACAGCAAACCCACTATTTATTTTCAATCCATCCCTTTTGAACAGCCCAACATGAAATATGTACAACTCGGGACCAGCGGCCTTCGCATCGCCCCGATTGGCGTAGGGTGCATGAGTTTTGGAAATCCCGATGGCCGTTACAAGTGGTCGATCCCGGAAGAAGAAGCATTTCCCGTACTTAATCACTGCTACGAGTCTGGTCTCAACTTCTTCGACACAGCAAATATCTACTCGAGCGGGATCTCCGAGGAGATCCTAGGCAAGGCAATAAAAAAATACAACTGGCGCCGCGAGAACCTAGTCATCGCAACCAAAGTGTGGGGGCCCGTCGGCCACGGTGTCGAACAGCCGATGGCGATGACAGATGACGAAAAGGACAACTCTGGCTACGTCAATCAGTACGGGTTAAGTCGGAAACACATCTTCGAGAGTATCGATGCCAGCCTGAAGAGGCTCGACCTACCCTACGTCGACTTGTTGCAGATCCATCGCTTCGATCCCAGAACCCCTGTCAAGGAAACGATGGAAGCGCTTCATGATGTCGTCAAGTCAGGCAAGGTGCGGTATATCGGCGCTTCTTCTATGTGGGCTCATCAGCTCCTTGAGTACCAGTATACCGCCCGCATCTATGGCTGGACAGAGTTTATCTCGATGCAGAACCTTCATAATGCCATTTACCGCGAGGAGGAACGGGAGATGTACCCTGCCTGTGCCAAATTCGGAATGGGTGGCATCCCCTGGAGCCCTATTGCGATGGGATTCCTGGCCCGCCCCTGGGGTGACTTTTCTACTACCACGCGTGGGGAGGTGCAGGGTCAAGGCTTCCGTGGGCAGCCTACTACAGAGGGAGACAAAAACATCAACGAACAGATTGAGAAGATTGCTAAGCAGCATGGTGTATCAATGGCGACTGTGGCAATTGCTTGGTCCCTATCAAAGCCCTTTATTACGGCTCCAATTGTGGGCTTGAGTAAGAAAGAGAGGGTTGATGAAGCAGTTCGCGCTATTTCGTTCGAGCTTACTGTTGAAGAGTTAAAGAGCATCGATGATCTCTATGAGCCTAAGAAAGTGTTTGGCCATCAATGAGATCTGCATTATTGGAATCATGGGGGAGAATTGTGTTATTGCAAACTAGCTTAATATATCAAGAATTCGGGGAATCAGGCTCGAGATTTGTTCGTAGCTAGTGTGTAATCGAATAGAGTATTCCCGCTGGTTTCCGTGTTGTTACGAGCGTCCTGTACCTCCTCAACAAGCGTTGTGGCGTTGCGGGTATTACCGCGAAATTCCTACGCCATAAGAAACCTAGCGACCTTACGCTCTACCTAGGTAGTCCCTCTAGCCTTCCCCACATATGTCATCAAGCTGCATATATTGACAATTAGCGGAGTCTTTCCGGCCCAGACTTCTAATTCATTTGATTTATTTAAATATGTAACAAATACAACTCCACCAGATCAGCTCATACGAAACAGGGGTCTTTCATTCCGCATTGCCCGCCACTTGTTTGTGGAATGTGCCAAATCAACACAGTCTTTGATAACCCAGCCCCAAGAACGAGCAAAAGACTCCGTAACCTCCCATCCCGCTGCATCCCAAGGGTCGCTCCAAACAATAATACCAGTCTTCTCTGGGCCCGCATTGCCACTCCCCTTCATATCGATGCAGAGCTGTGTTTCCTCCTCGAAGTCTCCAGCTCGGATCAGAGTATCCCTCATGTGGGGAATAGGAAGTAGGTCTAACCATGGGTGGTGTGGGATAGACCGTTGGATCACAGTGGGCTGAAGACTGGGTGGAAGGTAACTTTCATAGTCGTACTGCCACGGGCCAGTGGTGTTAAAGGGTGAAATGGCATCGTCGTCTAGCTGGTCTGATGTGAGGCCCAAGATCATAGTGTTTTCCATGAGTGCTTTGGTGAAATTGAACTGAATCAGGTGAAGCAGAAGATCGGTGCGTGGAGACCCCAACATGTGATATCGGCGTGCCGTCATCTCTAAACGTTGCATCTTGATTTTCGTCGCTATTGAATGCGAGTCTAAGATACGCACATCCTCAATCTCTTCCAAGGAGATGAGTGAGGTCGCGTCCGTCGCGGCATGTTTTGCTGGTCTTCGTTCATTTGTCTGCCGTGTAATAGCATGTTCTTTAGTAGTGAGAGAGTTGTCATCATGTCGATCCTTTCCGTCCCCGAAGGCCTTTGCCAATTCTTTGTTCTGTAGACCTGTATGTGGGGTCAACTCGACGCTGGGTAGTGGATAACGTGAGCATTGCACTTACGTCGAGCTCTTTGATTCAAGCGGTTTTGCAGCCTTCGGCGTGTCTTTGGGTCAGTTATACCTGACCAATCCTCATCCGGCCATGCACAGAGGCGGTCCGAGAACGGTCGTATAGCGATCCGCTTTTTAGAGGGTTCTTCCATTGTCCGTTTCCTCAGTGCAATGTCGTACTCCTTATGCAGATTGATGACAAGAAATTTGGCACGCTAGTAAAGGGGCACCGTAAGAAGTAGGGATAGCGTGAAGATTGAAGAATGCCAGAAGTCCGGGAAGAATACCCAAATTACAAATGTACGGAACTTTGGAGCGACTCCACAAAATTGGGCCAATAAAATACCCGTGCTGACCCCACCGTGTCATCAACCTGCATGACGCTTATCCATATCAGGAATAGCATAGAGCCGAAGTTTCCCCGTGGGGATCCATGGAACGACTTGTCAGCAGCACTCTGCCCTTGCAGAGTGATACCCCTTACGAGTTTACACCTCATCCTGTTTAGGATAACCATGCATATCACCTTGGCATCAAATGAGGTTCACCTCGGATTCCGCCGGTCTCAATAATTGCACCGGTTCTTGACTTGGCCGACGTGATCATTCACGGATGCGAAGATCTTCTGTCCGAGCAGGAAATGATATATAAAGACTCCGTTCTCTGCATAATTCATGAGATAGAACAGAAAACTTCAAAATTCTCCTAGCTACCGCAAGTCTCTTATATTTTACAACGCACGTTCCAATGCTTCGAGCTACTGCTTGGTTGGTCTCTCTGCTTGCCGTGGCAAACGCAGGGGAAACCATCAAATCCAGCACGTCTGGCCCTGAGAACTGCCAACAAGCAGTATGTTTGTCAAAAATCCTTGAGTCTTCCAATATTAACCATCGGTAGTGTGCCCAACTCTCCACGATCTTCGGATCTGCGGTCCACTACCCTCCTGATGATAGTTTTGTCATCTGGGATGCGAAACAGCAGGAGGTCCACCCATCCTGTCGCATTGAACCCAGCAGTGCTTCTGATGTGGCAAAATTGTTGAACGTCCTGGTTGACCACTGGTGCTACTTTTCAGTGAAGGGTGGCGGCCACTCTCGAAACGCCGGAGATTCTAATTCTGTGGGCGGTGTTACTGTGGACCTAGATCTCCTGAGACAGGTTGAGGTTTTGGATAATGGAACCAAGGCGCGTGTTGGCGGTGGTGCAACTAGCATCCAAGTATATCATGCCCTGGAATCTCACAATTTGTCCTATGTCGGCGGGAGAGTCGGCAGTGTGGGCATGGGTGGATTCACACTCGGCGGAGGAACATCCCCATTCTCGAACAAGTATGGATGGGCGTTGGATAATGTTTTCGAATATGAGGTGTGTTATGCTCTACAGAAACCCGAAAAGGTTACGCAATGCTGAAATACGCGCTTTCCAGGTCGTTCTCGCCAATGGTACCATTACCACCGCCTCTGAAACTCATAATCAGGACCTCTATTTTGCTCTCCGAGGAGGAGGTAATAACTTCGCCATCGTTACAGCATTTACGGTCCGCACATTTGCTCAAGGCCCTGTTTTTACCGGGCAGACATCCTACTCTCCAAATCAAACCGAGCAGGTTCTCGACAAGATCTACGACTTATTCACAGATAGGGATCTCACTAGTGACGTCGAAATGGGTTATGATATGTACTATAGCTACGCCACAGGAAATGATGACTTCACATTGATGGGCATCCAACGCTACGGCAAGCCAATTCAGAATCCACCTGTCTTCCGTGACATCGACCAAATCCCCACATTGAGCAGGACTACAGCCATACGCTCCATGAGCGCTGTGTCGAATGGGTCTATCGCAATGGGT
Source organism: Penicillium expansum (assembly GCF_000769745.1). Classification (NCBI taxonomy): domain Eukaryota; kingdom Fungi; phylum Ascomycota; class Eurotiomycetes; order Eurotiales; family Aspergillaceae; genus Penicillium; species Penicillium expansum. Next base: position 63,828 of record NW_015971423.1, read on the forward strand.
ACAACCCGGTAAGTGTCAATCTTTTACTCCTTGATTTTCTTTGCTTATTCATTTTTGTGTGACAGAAACCTATTTGCTACCTTGACCGTGTCCCCATCTCGCTCCCTGCTCTCAGAGGGTCTCCAGATCTTCCGAGAGGAGGTGGAACCTATCAAGGCAGTGCCCGGCCTCAGGACCAACTTTATATCCTATCCGATGCAAAGGCATGCCATTGCGGCCATGAAGCAAAGAGGTGGTAATGCTCTTGGCATCGATCTCGAGTGTGACGAGCCCCTTTTCAGTACGTTTTTCTCAACCCTCAGCCTAGACATATGCTTTGCTATGTATGCTAACATATTTTTCAGTTATCTTGCTCTCCACTGCCTGGTCAGATGCAAGTGATGATGTTGCAGTGAACACAATGACTGCAAATGCCATTCGTAGGATTGAGTCGGCCGCCCAGGATCTGGGTGTTGCAAACCGGTATAAGTATATCAACTACGCATCGGCCCAGCAAGCTAGAGAAGTGTTCCCCGGTTATGGCGAAGCCAACTTGCAAAGGCTCAAGGACGTCCAAAAGGCGGTGGATCCTCGTGGAATCTTCACCTCCAAGGGCCTATGGAGTGGATTTGTGAAACTGGTTTAGATTGATGGGGAGGTGAATCTACAAATTTGGCCCATGCAACACATATTTTGACATAGTGACCCAAATAAGACAGTGCCCGATGAAAATGAAAGGCAATGGAATATTCTTTACCTAGCTAGAGTTGCTCGTTTCAATCAAGGACTGCTCTAGCTGATCTATTGATCATTGACAATTAACAGATACACAAGTCCTGGAAACAACAGTAAATCTGTTACACAAGAACGATATATCCATAAATAAATTTCTATTATGAGGCTGCAGTATGTAATTATGTATTTGTTAGACAAAAGATTTGACTGGTAACAGCACCAATCTTGGATAGCGTGTATAAAATATCTTCGCTGATACATTTCACTGTCTTCTCCTTTCGACAGATGGGAATTTTTTATTTATTTGAAAAATTAAAAATTTTCAAAATTGAGAGATATTCTAGACTCTTTTCTGTATATCCACACGGAAATCTGTCATCTCGGGTCATATAGACAGCCCATTGACAGGCTTCAACCCTTGGCCCTTGAATGATGAGGCTACCTACGAATCGGTCCAAAATGAAATCGGCACCTGTTTCTCTAGGCTAATTTGCGCGAATACGTGACAGTCGAGCTAGAGTGGCAATCCAAAGCTGTTTGGGTCAAACTTTTTGCTAGCAGATTGATTTGAGAGAACATCAAAAATTGCACTGTTCTAGGGCCACTAAGAATATGAAATGAAAAGGATTTGCCTATTCACCAGGTGATCGATATATTAAAGCTAGCGTTGTTTTCCAATCGAGAGGCTTCTCGCCCCTCTTCGCTCTCCACCGATTGGTATATATCACAAACTCTTCACAGCCCTTAAGCAAAAATCCCCACTTCAGCAGGAAAGCCGGCGTGACTTCCCAGTTTTTCGGCTCCCAAGAAGGACCCCACACTAGCAAACTGGCCCCGGTATTTCTGGTATCCCAGAATGCCATCAAATCATGACACAAATCCTCATCATTGATAATGTGTTGAAGGGCTATAAGATTATCACGCATAGTGTGAAAGGGAAAGATATCCAGCCAGGGGTGATGAGGGATGCGCCGTTGGAGCTCTGTTGGTTGGAGACTCGGGGGTATTGACACCGAGAAGCCAGGTATTGTGGTGTTAAAAATAGAGATAGCATCATCATCTTGCATCCACTCCATTGTCATGCCAATCGAGCGTGTGTTCTCGATGATTGCGTGCTGGATATTGAGCTTCGAGAGGGAGAGGAGGTGGTCGATGTCCGGGGAGTTTCGAATGTAGCTTTCCAGCGCTAGGGACTCAAATTGACGCATTATTGAATTTGCTTGAGGGGGCGCGATAGTGCACGTAAATCCATTTTCGTCTCGGTCGATCTGGATAGGAGTGGAGCTCGGTGGTACAACTACGGTTTTGTTGCTGTGGAGTTGTGCTTTGTCCCCCGTATTCTGGATCTGCTGCCGCATCCCTGAATATGTCAGTCATTATGATATGATGCTAACGGAGGAAGGAGGAAGCGTACGGTATGTTCTTTGGTTGAGGCGATTCTGTAACTTTCTCCGTTCAGTCCGATCTATAGTACCTGTCCAATCATCCTCGGGTCTCCACATAGCCACCTGCTGTGACATACGGATCAGTTCAATTCGTTCTTTTTCAGGCACCATATTTGATGACATGTGGAATGGTTGTGCCGGGCGATCATGGCGGCGACATGCTCTTTTAAAGATGTAGGGTGCTTATGCCAAGCCTGAGTATTACTGGCTCAAGTCAAATTAGAGTACGCTAATGCAAGTTGCTTACATGTTCTAACCTAATCGGGACTAAATGTGATTCAGGTGATTTCGAGCCAGATGGCAGAACCCGTAATAAGTAAGGTACCGAGGTTTAATTCAAAGTTTGATCTATAAGCATTCCCTTAGAAAATAGGCAGGTAAAATGAGCCTTTTTATATAGTATAGAAAGTATCTAGAATTTAAGGTGATTTACAGCTTTGAAGCTATACATCTCCACTATACAAATCTGCATACTCGATAAAATTGAAGCTATCCCGACCGTATAATTCAGCTTTAAGGTTTATAAACAGGGGAATCTAAGATTATTTTTTTTTTGCAGTCCGAATACCTTCACCACCTGAGATACAAACAATATGGATAGTGAGAATAGCTTCAATTCTAGGGAATATCATTTATAGCAGATGGAATAGAGCGGTGTCGGAAGGGGTCTAACAGGCAAATCCAGGCAGGAACTATGCATTTTGATTCAAGCTGACCCCTACCCGCTCTGTATCTTCGCAAGCATCCAATAACAAGGATCAGGAACTCAGGGGAAAGAGGAACCACGATCATCCTCAGTGGGCACCAGCATGATCTGCCCTGATTGGACCCACCTATCAGAGTTTTTCGGTATACATATATGCCCACATTGTCCAACGCCAATGATCTGTCTCGCCGCCACACCGTTGCCGTAAAAGCCTTATACGGGCTCAATCCTTTTGAGGGGTCGAGGAGCGATGCCAGTTTGAGCGCCGAATAGGTCAGTACCGAGGGTACCGAGGTAGCTCCCCTATTCGTGAGTATTGTGATGGTATGATCAAGCGAAGAGTCTTCCGAATGCTGGAAGTTGGACACAAGTATAAGGGTTGATGACAAAACCTAAACTGAATACCGGAATAAGGGTCTTTATACAGTATTTGAAAGTATCCCCTGTCCATCAGTTGGGTATACCGTTTGCTTCCAGTTATATACCTCTAAATATACAATGCAGTCTGCAGTCCATGTGGTGTATTGCTTAGGCGGGTTTCGATCAACTAGAACTCTCCGTGTAATCAATAATCAAAGTACGTGATATCTACGACAAGGCCCTATAGCTATACGCAACACTTCATCAATCCGTTGCTTTGAGATGCATTTCAGGAAGACTTGGCATCGAGAAATTTTCAATCGGCTCGCCAAAGACATTCGATGGCGATCAGCTAGGATCTAGTGACCTCCCCTACAATGCTAAAAGACAGTCTGGACTTTGAGATCCTCAGCATCATGCCAGACATCAACTCGATACAAAACTCGAAGACTGTGATTTGAGAAAGTGGTTGGTCTAGAAAGCGCAACCTTGAGAGACAGGGAGAGGCTTTGATTTAAGAACATACGAGCTCTTGGAACTAGAAGCTTGACGAACTTCCAACGAAGGAATTCAGACAGAGTCTAGCTAGAGTCATAGAGACCATAAGACACGTTGACGATCCGACGACTTTCGCGTTCCAAACCGTTGGGAGTCCGCCAGCAATATATATATATATATATATTCGGCTCCAAGAACTTCTTGTACAAATGTGTGAGAAATGAGACTAGCTCACCGAGCAAAAGGCTCTCAACATATCGTGGCCGATTTTTTTTTTTTTTGAAAGATCGACGATAGTTAACTGCAGGGAAAAACTCTTGGTTTGAAGCTCATGACGAATTCGAGAACTCCCAATACAGGATATTCAGCACGATGGCTCTCCACGAGATCTACAATGAAGCTATATGCAAGTGGGAGTATAATAGACCCAAACAACAACAGCTGGAAATGTTATTTTAACGTACAATTATATTCGTGTAGTTATATTGCGAATATCATTGGCCACTAGAGTAGTAGGTCGTGGAAGTGCATACTTGGCACTATACTTCGCTTGTATAATATACTAGAATAGAATTTTTCGACGCCTGATTCATCTATTCACTAGCAGTACTGACCAGCAATTCGGGATGAACATCCTCATCATACATATCACCCGTTCCCCTCTGTACAGCCGGTCGGGCCTCAATTCGGCCTATCCATTCCTTCACGTGTGGGTAACTCTCCATCTCCCCTTCAGAAATACCGCTCCGATTCCACACCAGGACCCAGGGGTATGCATTTATATCAGCAATACTGAACTTTCCAAGACCATTTCCAGCAAGATATTCACGAGGCTGGGAGGTCAGGCTCCCAGAAAGATGGAGCTCAAGCACGTTGTAAACCCGGAGTGTTTCGGCTTTGAATCTGTCGACGGCATCTGAAGATATCAAGTAATTAATGGAATGTTCTCTTCCCATTGCCTATACGAGATGTATATTGGAAAGATCTACTCACAAGGTATCTTTTCAGCAACAAATCTTCCAAAGTGGTTCAGTTGGCCTTGGTTAGGCTGACCCGAAGCATGCCAGAAGATAAGCCACTGCATCATCTGGGACTGCTCCTTGCCGTTGGAAAAGCTGAAGTGATGATCTTTATCCACCGTCTCGACAAGATAGAGCAGCTCCGCTGATGACTCCATGACCGGGAACGGTTCTTGTCCAGTATTATCAATAAGAACGGGGATTCTCCCTAAAAAATATGTAAGAAAAGAAATCACACAATCTCAAACTTTGGTTCTTTGGTTCCCACCATTTGGGTTGAGCTTTAGAAACCATGGTTTCTTCTGCTCATCGGTGTCGATATCTATTAAAGAAGTTGTCCACTCTACTTCGTAAATATCCTTCAACTCCTCGAGAAGGATCTGGACTTTCTTTCCATTGGGAGTTAAGCAGGTAATAAGGTGTAAGCCCTGGTTTCATTGTCAACAATCAGGCAAAGTGATATGACTACGAGGGCCAGTACCTTGGCATTCCTGACTGCTGCTGGGGTTATTTCTGTATACAAACTAGCCATATTGCGGTAACTATAAAGTAGAATGAGTGTGTTCGAATTGCTGCTTGTCTTTCTATGTCATATCGCGACTACCTGGGTAGCTCAAAGGTGGCTTATTATCGGGAACGTGTGATCGGTTGCCTGAGGCATCCATGCATTGGCTGTCTCCACAATGTTTCAGAATTTCGCCCAATGTAACCAAAAGTGTTGATCTGGTCCTTAGTACGGAGTACGGAGTACTCCGTAATCAATTATGGAATATATGTTTGGTATTATCCCGTGACTGAATAGGAGATATGTCTATAGCCCTTCTTTTTATTTGACTGTGAACTTGATCGGACCTGACTTGGATTTCACACTAACGAGGTTTAGACAGAACCGGTGTACCGGCGGAGCATGAGAGAAATCTACACGTATGTACTCTTGGCTCAAGGAGAGACCGGGATGAATGAAAGAGGGGGAGATAAAGAGAGCAAAAAAAGAAAAATAAAAGGGAATGCTCATTTCCCCGTTGTATCGAGTCGAGTGCATGGGGCCTCGGTACAGAGCCGAAAAGTCTAAATAAAAAAAAAGGCCCGAATGAACAAACTTCGAATCTACAACATAAAGCACATGCCCCGAAGAAAGCGAAAAGCTACGACGCTAGTTATGGGGAGGCGATTCTAGCGTAGGTGTTCCGTCGGAAGTCCGATTGCCAAGTGGCTACCAGCTGATCATAGCCGGGGTTTTCTCTGATAATCCGGTTTTAGCTGACGTGCATTGGCTGAAAGAATACGAAAATTTCGGACAAAGAACGCGATAGGTTAGCGCCAGACCTTGGGCAAATTAGCATCAACGGCCTACCTCCAAGTGGGCAGACCTTACCCTCACCCCGTGCCTTATCTAAAGACGCCTCCAAACCTCGCTGCATACACAAAATGCATCCTGCTCAATAAGATAAGGTATGCCTTTTGTATTCGGCTTCGAGAGTGGTATTGTCTCACAAATATTACAACAATCATTAAGACCTAGGAAAGCTATTAACATAAACTACAGTCATGTAACCTTGCGCGGGTGTTCAGGAACACAATGTGATGTAAAGGGTCCGAGCTCTCTAGGGCTAGTATGTTAACATCTTAGGGGAAATGTTATCATCGGGGCCAAATAAGGGGTTCTTAAAAAAATACCAGAGCTCAATTATTGTATTTTGTGGTGTGAGACAAAAATCTTGTATCGCTTCAAGCGCCGTGGCTCATTTTAAGGCTGCATGGTATCATAAAAACAGTCGCCCTAGTGTTCTGATAAGAATGTACTTTCTCCGGTATTTGGATTATAAGAAGTCCGTAGGGCCTAGGAAAATCCATGCGCGATTAACTTTATAGCAACACTCCTGCGTTCTTGGAACAGAGCATCATTTACATGATACATGTCCCCAAGTATGTCCGAGTCACGTGTAGAGACCAGTGATATCTCGGTGGGTAGCCAGGAAGCCATCGGTGAAAAGACCGCTACTACTGTGCTTGCTACCAAAGATGAGCATGGACTCGGTGACGATAATTCTGAAAGCGATCCGGATGTGATTATCGTTACCGGTGCTGATGCAGCTGTTCATCTGTTGTCTCTTCGAGATGACTTTGACAACGTCTTGACCTTCCGCAGTATATTACTCGCTTCCGGCCTTGCGTGTTTCCAGGCCGTCATGAACCAGATTTATCAGGTACCTTCTAATTCATTCATTTCCTGCATATATACTAACGCCTCGATCTATAGTTCAAACCGACCCTAGTTACGATCCAGGGAACCTTCATCGTGCTCATCTCCTATTTCGTTGGCAATGCCTGGGCTAAATTCCTTCCTCGTGGCGACAAATTTGAAGCTCGCTGGAGGGCGAAAGGCGGCGAAGGAAAGCTACCTTTGTGGATTACCGTGATGAAATTTTTTAATAACGGGGCATGGAGTCTGAAAGAGCACGCAATCTGTTCAATCACTGCTACATCGGCCTCGAATGCTGCGCCTACCTCACAAGTGTTTGCAGCGCAGAATCTTTTCTACGATCTTCCCCTGAGCGCGGCGACTGTGATTTTGAGTATGATCTCTATCGGTCTATTTGGCTACGGAATCTGCGGAATTCTGCGTCCAATTGCTGTCTGGCACACCGAGGCCGTCTACTGGAGTAATTTGCCTACTGTCAAGACTCTCCAGGGACTTCATTGGCAGGAAGTCAAAAACTCGAAACCACTCAGGTACTTTTGGTATGCATTCACTGGCATGTCAATATACGAAATCATTCCCGCCTACATCTTCCCATGGCTAAACTCTGTTTCTATTCCGGTACGTGGTATTTCAGTGTCATCTTGATCCATTCGGATGAAGTCATCCGATTATGGAATTTTTATCGGGATAAAGATTGCTGACGTTAGGCTTTATAGTGTCTGGCTGCACAAAAGGCTACTGGCGAAAAAGCTGCTATACTCAACAATATCTTTGGTGGATCCACCAACAATCAGGGTCTTGGCCTATTCTCGTTTTCGTTCGATTGGCAATATGTGAGATGATGCCCCCTTTACCCTCGTATTGCTCTAGTAAGTCATCTAACCAAAGCAGCTCACATCTTTCCAAACTTCACTCCCTCTCAAACTCCAAGTTCATCAGGCCGCTGGACTCTTTTCCTGTTTTATTATTATGATAGGCATATATTACGGCAATGGCTGGAATTCGCGAGACCTTCCATTCATGTCAACGAGAATGCTTATGAACAACGGCACCTCATACCCCATAAACGACGTTTTCCCCGGTGGTGTCCTCGACGAGACTGCCCTGTTCAAATATGGCTTGCCAAGGCTCACTGGAACGTTCGCATTCGCGATGTTTATGGCCAATGCAGCAATGGGTGCCCTGATCGCTCATTGCATCCTATTTTGGGGCAAGGATATTCTGCGGGCCTACAAAAGTGCGAGAGAGGGTAGATATGATGATCTGCACCATGCGCATATGGCCAAGCATTATAAAGAGGCTCCGTGGTGGTGGTATATTGCTGTGCTTGTTGGCAGCTTTATTCTTGGTCTTATCGTGACCTTGAAAGAGAATATCACCCTGACAGCTTGGGCATACGTTATCTCACTACTAGTAGGATGCATTATCGCCCCCTTTGTGAGTACAAAGTCCTCGATATTGGTCTTTCATACAGTGACGCTGACTATCACCGTGCTATAGAGTGTCATCCTTTTCTCTCGCTACGGTAATGGCATTGCTACCAATAATTTGTCAAAAATGCTGGCTGGACTTATCCTTCCTGGACGCCCGGTCGGTAACATGTACTTTGCTGCTTGGTCGCATAACGTCATTGCAAATGCAGTCACTCTTTCCGGTGATTTGAAGATGGGCGAATATCGTGAGTATCTCCGTTGTTGTTTTGATTGGAAGCTGGCTTATGTTTCTAACCCATTATGTAGTCAAAATCCCCCCACGCATTATGTTCCTGACACAAATATATGGTACAATTCTTGGTGGCTTCATCAACTATGCCCTTATGATCTCTATTGTGACAAGCAATCGAGAGCTTCTCATCGATGGCAACGGAGACTCCTCCTGGAGTGGTGCAAGCATACAATCTTACAACACGAATGCCGCATCATGGGCTCTGGCTCCCTATATCTACAAGGTTGGTACCCCATATGGGGCTGTACCTGTGGGTTTGGCCGCTGGCGCTGCAGCTGTGGTTATTCACCGAATCGTGTATCAAGTAAGTAATCTCACAGCTTTCCCCTATTCTACCTGAAGCTGACGCTTGTTTCCTATTAGTTTGTTCCCAAAATTGGAAAGATCGACGTCGCCGAGATCAATCTACCTCAATACATCCAATACGCTGGTTTCATTCCCTACAACCAAAGCCAGACCTGTGTTATCTTTACCTGGATCACTGCCGGGTTCTACGTGCAGTATTATCTCCGAAACTACAAGCCGCGAATTTTCAGGGACTATTCATATCTGATTACAGGAGCCTTTGATGGTGCTAGTCTGACGGTTCTCTTCGTCCTCTCATTTGCTGTTTTCGGAGCTGGTGGAAAGTCGCACCCATTCCCATCGTGGTGGGGTAACAACGTGAATGGAAACTATGATTGGTGTCCTGTGGCGGAGTAGAGAAACGAGTCGGATGACCTTGAATTTGAATCTGCGGAGAAAGTTTGTTGCGGGAGTGTGGATGGTTCTCTCGCAGATCAAAGGGTACATAGCCACATATAAATGATGCCTGAGTTCGAGGCAGAACAAGGACATAATTATTTCAAAGTTCTCGGGACCCACGTGGATCTGCACCACTCTCCCATCGCATATAGTACATAATTCCAATGTTCATAAGAATTTCAAATTAATCATCTTAGCAAGACCAGAGAGTCTTTTGTTGCTTTCTCTCCACACTACTCCATCTCTAACCGTATCCCGTCATTCACCTCTCCCTCCCTTGATACTCATCCCGTTACCAACATGGATCCCTCCGAGACCTGAAATTTATTTGCGGGTATGCCGCACCCTGCTGGTGGTTTATTCCATGTCGCTGATTTTTTCCTAGACTGAAGCCCAACCTGGGTCCACTTCGCCTACCAAGTCGCCCAGTCAAACCAGTGAGCATCCCAGTTTCCTAAGAGGCTCGAGTCATGTCGCTCATTTGTTCTCAGATTGATGCCCCACCTGGGGCCACCTCGCAAGGCTCGGTTTGAGCCACCGGAATCACTTGTCTTTGCTATCTTACCGTACCTCCGGGCTGGACCACCAATCCCGCGAGCCCGGCGTACAAAGAAAAGCGGGAGGACCCCGAATTGGAGGGTCAAATGATGACACAATACTTTGGGCTTGCGCTAGGAAGAACTATCATGAAGGATGACGATGCCTGCAAAACAAGTTTCCAATCTGGTGACAAGTTTATCTCTGGGACTGGATGTGTGATGATACGTTTGAAATCGCCTCTCGGAATATACACTAGATTGCATGTATAATTGTCGACAACGGACCTAAGAAAATACGTAGAGAAAGCGTGCTTCTGTTCCCTGAGTAAGACAAATCGCCCTTTACTAATTAGTCTTGAACATCACCTAGTCAGCCTATACCCTTTACTGTCACCATGTAATGTCCCACGAGTATCCAGTGTGTTCAATATCCGCACATAGTCTACATTGCTAAAATCAATATATTCTCCCGCTAGAATGTAGAAAAAGTCCAGTTTAAATTAGAGATCAAGAGCTTATATAAAATTAAAATCAACACGGCAATCAGAATGAGTTGGTAAATATAAAAGCTGACAGGAAAGTGAAACCATCCTTACTCGTAACTGGTAAACTTCTTCGAAGAGTCCCTGATCGCTTGAGAATAACCTAAGTTCAAGTAGAAGGACGACGAGCATACGCAACGAAAAGCCTTTGGTATCCACCAACGCGTTTGAGCTCTCGCTCGGTGAAGGCCGGCATGTCCTCCAATTCCACCGCGGGCAAGGAGCATTTAATTCCTGCGGTCGGCCATAGTCAGCATCATGTGATGAGGATTGCTTTTGTGCCACATACCTCTGGCGGTCGGCATGAACCCCTCAAGAGCGGAGCGAACCTGCCAGGTGCTCTTGGCCGCCAGTTCGGGATCAGGGTTAAGTGCGCCGATCGGAATATCGAACACGTCAACTTTAATATCCTCCATGCTAGCATTCTCCAAAAACTCGCGCAGTCTGCGAGGGTAGTCATAGCCGTGGCCAGCCTGCGTAAACAACTCTCGAATTACCTTCTCGGCTTTTGCCATCCCACCGGGATTGGGAGTGTCATGATCCTGCTCGATAAGCTCAATCCACCCGCCTGGTTTCACAAGTTGGCAAAGGTTTATTACAGTCTGCTGATGGGTGATATGCTCCGATCCCGGTAGCACCAAGCGCTGGTGAACGTAGTCAAAGTAACCCTGCCACTCCGCTGGCCATGTAGCATCAATTCGCTGCTCTTTCAAAGTTATCTGGCTCGGGAGATTGGACGAGAACAACTTGCTGAGGGAATCGACTCCGATATACTGGTGTCCTGACGTGGAGGGCAAGGAAGCATGCAAATCCCGAAGCCACCGACCTGTCATATTAGGAGCTTAGCTTGGAGTCTTCCGATATAACCGACAGGTGAAAATACCATCGGCAGTCCCGGTATCGAGGACACGAAGGTGGTGGCGGGTCAAATCGATAGGCGCAACTACCAGTCTCCCCATCGATTTTAGAAACACTTCATGCTGGGCGCCGAGACGTGCGACCTCTTCCGCGTGATATGCGAGATAATATTCTCCCTTTAGTCTCTGCCAGACTGGGCCGATATCTGAGGGAATGAAGCTCGATGACTGAGCCGGAGCGGTCATCTTCCTATGGCCGTGGGTGATTAGGTGATTATTTGTGTGCGGCCTGAAGGCAAAGAAAAATTTAGAGAAAGTCAAACACGTGAAAATTTTTGCGTGATTTTGCGCTTAAGATAGAAACAATGAATGTTAAAGGTAAATATACCAGTGAGAGAATGGCCCATAAACTGCGATGGGTATTGGACTCCCTATGGAGTACAAAGGCATATATGTATTACACGACGCATTCCTCAAATGGGCATGGTTTAAATCTCTGTTGAACCCGGAGGGGAGGATATTCGCTGCACATGATTGCTCTGAATTAGGACTTATATTCAAGATCAACAACATTCAACTCTTCATATCCCAGAAACTAGCGAGGGTTAACAGAATAAATCTTCCCCTTCAAGGATTCCCGGGATATATCCATTAGGCCTTGTCAATGAGCTCAGTTGATTTCCAAGTTGCACCATGATTCTCCTCCTAACTCTCCTAACTGTCCTTTTAACGGCCTTTTTTCATCGAGCCTCTCGCGAAGGGACGCTACCAAACTGCATATTATCCTATATTATTAATGTGAGATGATCTAATTGCCATATAAAATGCCCTCCAAGACTAATTGCGTGGAGGCATATCTACTGCTACGATACCCCGTCAAATCCAGAGACGGTAACACAACCATTCCGACCTGTCCATACGTATATCCCAATGGCCAAGGTAACGTGGGTAAATTCCTGAATGGGGAAACCTTGGGCAGAAAATGGAGAAAGGAGCACGGGCCGATTTATCGAATTTGGAGTGGGTTCACACCAGAGATGTAAGTAATACAATGACACTCGAAGGGCAAAACTTAAGGGCTGTACGAATAGTGTTGTAGGCCGTCCCGAGGATATTCAGGCGGTCTTCCGTGACTCGAACATGCATCTGAAGGGCGTCAACATGAACTCCGGATGGGTAGTTGGGGAGCTTCTCGGGAAATGCCTCGGGTTGCTTAATCAAAATGATTGGACCCGTGCAAAAGCAGCTGTGGTCGAGCCCTTTCACCAGCAGACCTCTCCTAGCTACATCAAATTAACTGAGTCACGAGTCAAGAGATACATACAGAATATTGAGAATGAGAAGGGCCAAGGAGGTAGGATGATACTTGAACCTGCGGAAAATCTGATGTTCCTTCCATTTTGGATCCTTGGCGATATCCTATACGGCGGGCTTGATGAACAGATGGAGCGACAGCTTGACGAACTGCAAAAACTACGACATGAACTATGGAAAGATGGCATTGCTGGTGGATTGGCACGATATTCAATCGGACGTTTTGTCCCAGGAGCGAGGCTTCGAAACCTCAACAAGTTTAAACCTCTGTGGAATGACTTTAATGATCAAGCATATGAGCGAGCGAAAGGATTGACACTGCCTGATGCGCCACCCATTGTGAAGATGTACAGGAAAATTGAGACTGGCCAGATATCCAAGCTGGAATTCCTTCATACCATGGATGAAATCCTATTTGCTAACTTGGATGTCACGATCGGAAATTTTTCCTGGAACCCTGTTTTTCTAGCGGCATACCCAAGCGCGCAAGAGGAGATCCGCCAAGAGATGAGACGGGTGCGCGAAGACCGGGGTGATGTTGGGTGGAAATCGTACCTTTCAGGGACTTCCACTTTTCTAATGGCATCTATCCTTGAGACTGCTCGACTGAAGCCAATGGCTTCCTTCTCAATACCCCAAGCTGCTCCGACACAGCGCGTTGTGGGAAATTACATCATTCCTGCGGGTACTCAATTTGTGGTTGATACTCACGGCCTGAATATTGGCGATGCAAACTGGGGCGCAGATCGGGGGCAGTATCGCCCCCAGCGATTTCTAGGCCAAAATGCAGCCACCTGGCGTTATCGATTCTGGAGATATGGCTTTGGGCCTCGCCAATGCCTTGGCAAACATGTAGCTGACATCATGCTGAAGACTATTATGGCTTATCTGATCGAAAATTACCGGCTGACACCCCTGGGCAAAGATGGTCAGGACCTGGAAGACTGGCAGAAGAAGCCACAAACATGGATAAGTTTAGCTATTCAACCCATCATATGCACCCGGCTTCGTGATTTCAAGTAGGTTGCCATGGATACCACTCGATACATACATTTTAATACACGAAATGCGCGTACGACCATTTTATACAGTCTTCATTTTAAAATGACTAAATCGGTACTAGCTCCATTGCTACAGGCCAAGCGTTACGTAAATGGAAAACGTATTGGATCTTCCACCCGCTCTTTCGTGCCAAATCACGCCAATCGTCCTCGTCACGCTCTACCCCAGAGGCCGCCATGAAGACTGACAAGTCAGCAAGCCGAGACAAGTGCCCAACATGCCCATCCCGAAGCATAATTTCCAAAAGAACGACTCGCGAATTGGGTCCTAGGATGATGGCCTTGCGAATATTCGAGAGAATCTGGACTACCTGGTGATCATTCCAGTCATGCAAGCACCACTTCATCGTGTATACTTTGTACGAGGGGATAGACTGGAAGAAATCTCCCTTGTGCAAGTCCTTCAATGCCACTTGGCTCCCAACATCCCGGTAAATCCCAGAGTCACCATGGAAGTTTTCAGTGGCGTGGTCAATAACCTCAGGACGGTCGAAAACTCCCCCTTGCAGGTTCGGGACGGCCCGCAGCAGGGCCGCGATTAAGCCCCCACCTCCTCCACCAACGTCGATTACGGTAGTCTTCCCGTCGGCAACATCACCCCAAGGATAGTCCTGAACGATTCCTGGTGCTTGAGCAATAGCTCCACCTCCCAAAGTCCGATGTACACGATGCAAGGATCCCTGGGCGGCAAACCAACTAAACATGCTCAGATCAGTATCGAAAGCAATCTGTGAGGGCATCCGCGTCTCGCCTTCACGACAAGCTGCTGGAATTCCACGTGCCATGTCATAAAACTCATTGCCATAGAGGTCCACCCAATGCCACCAGCGAGTCCAATGATCGGTCAACAGTAATTGGGAGCACTCATTCAGGGAGTACCGCTGAGATTTGCGATCAAAGCCAAACACCGAGTCACTACAAAGTACCCGCATCACCTGTTTGAGCCTATCGGGACGCGCCTTACTCGCTGTTGCTAGCGTGGCAAGGTCCATAGGGCCGGCTTTCAGGATGTCCGGGATATACAGTTCCACGGCTGCATTGAGGCACTTGGTCTTCGCGGATCCTGATGGAAGGTTAGATTTTGTTACATCAGGAATTTACCAATGAAGGCCGATACGCACCAAGAAAGTAATTTGCTAATATCATGGGCCGAGGCTCCAATAACAACTCAACCTCATGCAGCAATTGAGTTGCCTCGCCGGACAGTTCGTAAAGTTTTCGGTCGGGCAGAGTCTCGGAGTTGTGCAGTCGGGTCATCAACTCAGCACGGCATTCGCCTTGGAGGACATTCCTTGCCTCCTCAAGCGACTTTATGACTCTACCTAGTGTTCCTTCAATTCTATCCATGCTGTGAAGTTGTCGTCAAAGAAAACTTTCAATCGGACTATGAAGGTATTATACCATAGGTAGATGGAGGAGGATTACCCGCGATGTTTGTATCATGCAGTGGAGCATATTTATAGTACACCCCGAGAAGGAAAAAATCTGCAGGATGGAGATACAAGTTCTTCTTGTGCAACGCACTACACTAGAATTACGTAGGACTGGGATTTTACTTATTAGGTCATTCTACGAGCATTTTCCTCTTTCATTTTCTTGAGTAACCCTTTTTTTGAGCCACAGTGCGATATTGGAATAAAATACTTGAGAAGATTGTAACTAATAACAAATTATAGGTAGATAGGAACTGCAGTAAGTTAGATGCATGTTATGCATAGTGGATATATATATGGCAGAGCTGAATTATTTTCGAAATGGTTCATGCTTGATGATAATGATCGTCTAATTGACAGGAATGCCCACCCGCATTATAGCTTCTCGCTGATCAGCCCTAGGTGAGGAGAAAGTCAAAGAGTGTTATTCGGATATCACCAATATAATGTGACTGTAGCAAAACATCTGTTGTAACAATATTTGATTTCTAAGAAATAAATACATGAGCATTTATCAGAGATTTAGGACTGAATTCGAAGAATCTTACATTATTGGTAACTCCCCGCGATTCCTCTCTCTTTCCATTTCACTCCACCAATCAAATATGGAGGAGGTAATTCTCTCTATCATCGCACGCCATGTTGGTGTTCCGAGGGCTTCCATCACTCCTGACTCAAATTTCATCCAACTAGGTGGCAATTCCATTATTGCACTTTCAACGGCAGCAGCATGTCGCCAACAGCGAATAGCTCTCACCGTTGGGGACATTTTGTCTAGTGAAACGGTGTCTGGCATTCTTCGAGCGGCAAAATCCGCATCAAGCCACTCTAGTGCCAATGGCATGCAATCACCCGGGCTCAATGAAACTTCAGCTTCGTCCTCATCCTTCGAGATGATTACCAAGAACTCGAGTCAAGCGGAGCCTAGGGACAAAGGGCAGATCCAGTTCACTTCGAGCCCCTACCAGCAATACTCAGAATGCATTGCACAGACTGAGATGCAGATGCTACTCGTCTCGGGCGGTAAAAAGACCCCAGGAACCAATGTCATCAGCTACTACCAGCAGGTAGCTCCTGTGGAGATTCCACGGTTGAAGCAGGCGTGGCAAGCAGTCATTGAAGCTGAGCCCATCTTCCACATGGCGTTTAACGAGGACCGACTTGTTGAGAAAAGGTTTCTTGTGCTCTCCTGGTCAGAAACCATTCTTCGTGATGGAGATGCATACAAAAAGTTTATTGATGAGGCAGAATCACCACCTATGGTTACTCCCTCTACGGAATTTTCCGTTGTAACCCTGAATGAACCCCAGGGCCCACAAAAGAGCACATTAATCTGGCATGTTCATCATGCTCTGGTTGATGGAATTTCCGGTGGCATTCTTCTTGCCAGAGTCAATGCAGTGCTGAATGGGGGTGCTGTTCAACTAGGTCGGCCATTTACCGACGTCTCGCGGGAGCTGGCCTGGTATCAGGTTCACAATGCACATCGGGCAAAGTCTTTCTGGAAGACATATTTTAAGCCATCTTCAGCCGAGGAGACCATACTGTTACCTTCACCAGAGCTTGAAGGCAATCGGATACGAGGTGCGACGGGTTGTGTTACGGGGAACATCCCTTTGAAAAAAGTGCATAGCTGTTGCCGCACCCAAACCATTTCCCCTGCGATAGTTTACTATGCTGCTTGGGCACTCTTGCTTAGTCAATACACTGCGTGTGATGATATTATGTTTGGTGTCGTGTTGGCGAATAGAGATGTGCCGATCGATGGCATACTGGAGACTGTTGGTCCTTTAATGAACATGTTACCCTTCTGTTTACAGATCAATCGGAGGCATTGTGCGTCGGAATTCCTACAATCGGTGTCCCATAACCTCAACACTCTCTCTGAGTATCAGTGGAGCAAGGCCGAGCACGGGTTCAGCCGCAATGTTTCATCCGCAATGGCCATCCAATTCGACTACGAAGCGGATAAACCTCAATCACCAGGCGGACCTTCTTCTTACACGAGAATTCAATCAGGGTTTCCAGTTGGCATCTTTATTGGTCCTAAACACAGGGTGCAATTTAACTACAGCAAGGATCGATTCCACCATAGAGATATAGGCCACATATGTGACGCCTTCCTCTCCACGGTCGAGGCACTTCTTATCCCGAACCAGAATCTAGCATCGTGTATCACCCAAGTGATTGGTCCTTCTGTACTACAAACCCTCGCAAAGTTTGGGAACTGGCAATCGGAGGAAACAAAGTCGCCTGGGAGCGAGACACTGGTCAGTTTGTTTACAGAGCAATGTCGACGCTCACCGCAAATTGTGGCTGTGACCAAGGGGTCAACAGCGATGAGTTACTGCCAAATAGACGAATCTAGCACAAAGATTGCTCAAGTCTTATTGAGACATATCGCCCCAGGGGATGTTGTGTGCGTGCAAGCTGATCGCTCCATCAACTGGATTTTGGCCGCGTGGGGCGTAGTGAAAGCCCAAGGCGTTTACTGTCCAATGGACCCCGATTCTCCTCCTCCCCTCCGCAACTCGTTTAGCTCTATAGCAAATGCTCGTGTATTTTTGGCTACGAGTGAGGCTTCCAAAAACTCCAAACCATCTGATTGTCAAATATGCTACTCAGTGGACGGGATACTCGCCATGTGGGTGCGAAATATTGGTTGGCATAACAGTGTGCGACCCAATGACAATGCTTATCTGTGTTTTACTAGTGGCTCTACTGGTCTCCCTAAAGGGGTGCTATGCACTCACATGGGGATTGTGGCATTTGAAAAAGACTATGAGGGCCGAATGATGGTAAAGCCAGGCCGTAAGGTTGCCCAGGTGATGTCTCCTGCATTTGACGGCAGTATTCACGAAATATTTGCCACTCTGTCATATGGTGGAACTTTAGTCATGAACGATTCAACGGACCCATTTGACAATTTGAAGCATTCGGATGTCGCTTTGTTGACGCCCTCTCTAGCTCGCATGCTGGATCCAATCGATTACCCAAATCTGCGCGCAGTGAGGCTCCCTCAATTTATAGATTTGTGTCCACACTCAATAAACGGGAATGTGCTAACATTTGCAATGTATGACGCAGGTCTGGCTAGTAGGAGAGCCTTTAACACGAGAAATCGCTGATAGATGGGCCTCTGCTCTTCCGACATACAATATGTATGGCCCGACCGAGACCAGTATTGGGTCAGCCTACACCCGCATACATTTAGGGGATGAAATCACAATTGGAAAGCCTACTCGATGTGTCCGGATATATATCCTCGATGAAGATTGGAATCTTATCATACCAGGGATGATTGGAGATGTCTATATCGCTGGAATACAGGTATCTCGTGGTTATGTGGGGCGTCCGGATGAGACCGACGCCAGTTTCTTCACAGACAGCGTGTGCCCTGGCCCGGGGCAGATGATGTACAAAACGGGTGATCGAGGATACTGGACAACAGGTGGAGGAGTTGCGCTGCTTGGCCGAGCAGACAGACAGATTAAACTGCGCGGTTTCCGATTAGATCTCAACGACCTAGAAATTCGCATAGTGCGAGGGTATCCTTCGGCCACCGCAGTTGCACTTGCTCGTGTAAACGATACGCTGGTTGCACTGGTCCAACCGGTGAAAGTTGACATTGATGACTTCCGAGCCAAACTGCGGAATCTTTTGCCATCATACGCCATTCCTAGTCTAGTGAGGGCTGTTCATCAGTTCCCTTTGACGAGTAATGGAAAGACAGACTACACGGCTATTGTGAAAAGTTTCGCGTCTTGTTCAAACCAACGCACATTGCCCGTGGTTTCATCTTGTTTGCAAGATGCTCGCAGCAAGATCATCGATATTTGGCGTACCGTCCTGAAACTTGACATCAACCACCCCATCGATGGTGACGATCATTTTGTTCACATGGGAGGTCACTCCCTCGAACAACTAGCATTAGCAAGCCATTTGTCTTCTACCTTTTCGAAGGATATTCACCCCCGTCAAGTCATTGATTCGCCCCGTCTCCGAGACCAAGTGGCCTTATTCTCCTCCCATACCGAGCGTGTTGCTGGTTGCGTCCTAAATGGGGATGCAGCCCACAGTTTGGCCCCATTGGGAGAAAGCAATATATCTCCGATTGAAGCCGAGTGGTGGGAGAAGTACAATTTGCGGAAAGGATCAACAGCCTTTAATATAAACTTTGTCTGTCACCTCGGCGGAGGCGTTGATCTGCTCAACTTGGTTGACGCATGGAACACTGTCCTTGCACGACACGACATTTTTCGGTCGCTTTATTGCGCAAATGGGGCGCAATTAGTCCGAATTATGAGTAGTTCGTGTCCTAAAGTGTGTTACGCTTCGGTTATTGACATCCAAAAAACAATCAATTATGACTTCAATCTCTCAAAAGATCTTCCCATCCGGGTCTATCTCTCTCTTGATCTATTGGTCTTGGTTGCTTCTCACATCATACTGGACCTAACATCTCTACAAGCAGTCTTACGAGAGGTTGAACTAGTCGTTAAAGGCGGCCGCCTCCCACCTGTGACCAGAAGATACAGTAGTACCACACGCTGGAATCGGCCTGTTACTTCAGAAGACCTCGAGTTCTGGGACGCTTCTCTACGAGACCTACCTTTGCATCCAAATCCAACTCGCACCACCTTCCATGGAACATCTCGGGTGTATAAGCTCTCCGAAGAGGTCATGTCCAACATAACAGAATACAGTATACGATACGGAGTTACATTTCATCAGCTCTGTCTCGCCGCTATTTCACTATGCCTCCGCCAAGATAGACCGTCAGATCAACCAGTGGCACTAGGGGCACCGTTCCTCAACCGAGGATTGGATGATATTGATGTAGTTGGTCTCTTTCTCGAGCCACTACCTGTCCGCATCAATGCTCCATCTGATGGGAGTGGAATTGCCTATGTACGCAAAACGCAACAATCAAGCCGAGATTCTCTCTCTCACGCCATCCCATGGCATACTTTGTTAGATCATTTCGGCGTTCATCCAGATCATCCAAATCTACCTTTTATGGAGGCAATTGTAACATTCCATGATTATCGGGCGGTCCGGATTTTTGACGTTCCCGGGGTAGCACCACTGATGACCTGGTGTCAGGGCGCAAAGTTCAACTTGATGATGGAATTTTGTGCTCAGAGAGATGGTTCTCTTTTTCTACGCATTGAATATGACAATGTGAACTACGACGCGAGCAAGATCGATAAGGTTCAACATTCCATCATGTTGGTGCTCATGGGGTTAACTCGGGGTTTGGATATTGCGGGTATTCAGACAGAGCTTGAGACTGTGTCCGATGTGCCACCGTATGTAGGTGATCGGCATTTTGGTATGCAGAGTTTGGATGTTTAGTCAAGGATAAATAATTATTGGGTACAACGAAAAGGAAACACTAACAATGACAAGGGAACCCGCTAAATATGCAAGCGGGGCTGATCTGTGTCACCAATACCTAGACAAGAAGCCGCCCACGGTTATTAATCCTTCGCTAGGGTGGCTAGTAGTCGTAATCTACATATGTGATACAAGGGCGTGGAGTTTATTATTCATGAACGAGCAAATATCCTTTGGTCAGGTTGGGCTCGATGGTAGGTAGCGCATCCCTGACCACCAATGTGAAAATCCTTGAAGGATTTAAACAACAGAATTCTAATTGTCTCAAGCGCTATTCATGCGACTATAGGAGAATATCCCGACGTGGGAATCGATTCATGTTCAATTATCTAGAGCGAACATAATCGGGTGACCATTCCCTCATTAAGACAATGGCCGTGATCTATTCTAAAATGCATTGTTGACTATTTTTACTTGTTCCCATGTCGCACAAAAAGCATCCTTCCGAACCATTTAACAAAGGAGACACAATGTTATCTAATTGAGGAAGACATAATGCC
This sequence comes from Penicillium expansum, assembly GCF_000769745.1. Classification (NCBI taxonomy): domain Eukaryota; kingdom Fungi; phylum Ascomycota; class Eurotiomycetes; order Eurotiales; family Aspergillaceae; genus Penicillium; species Penicillium expansum. The sequence continues at coordinate 84,888 of NW_015971423.1, forward strand.
AGCTATTTTAGGATAGTAAAAGAGATTGTAGAAAGCCTTTGTAGGACAATTCAAGTAAAAAGGCTATTTGTTTGTAAAGGGCATTCAGGTAACAAAGGTTGAGGTTGTGTTAATATGTGCTTGATAAAGGGGTTTTATTAGCCCATTGTATAAGCTACGAGTCAATGAACTCGAGAAATGTCTATAAGAATGATCAAGTCCTCGCTCATAAAAAATCCAACCATCACAGCAAACAATCTTCACACTTAAACATCTTCAACATACTCCTTCCAATACCCTAGAATTATACTTACACATTTTTACAGATATAACCCCTAGCGACCCTCCATATCGCAACCATGCCTAGTCGAGAACCAACCATACGTCCCCAAGGACACAGCACGCCGCGTCACAGAGAAAGCGCTTGCGACAATGACCGTGAACTGTACCTTCAAATTTGTACGCCGGGGCCCGACGGTGCCATCCATTGGATGATCATTGAGAAATTACCAAGATCTGACCGTTGCACCCGGCTCCACAGCACTGGCTACAAGGGGAATCGTAAATTGGCTATCGAACATGGCAAGAGATTTGAAAGCCGATCAGTCGAACACACACACTATCTCGGTAAATTTCATAGCAGTTACAGTGCCCTTATCAAAAGAGAGGCTAGCAAGATTCCACTACAGAGCTGCCAACTCTGGGCCTGTTACCTGATGCTTAGACTTGAGCGCAAGGGACTGCTCGAAGTGGGGAAATTCGACCATTACTGGAACTCTTATGAGCATAATTTTGATGAACACTATGGAGAGGGAGAAGATGATGATGCATGCCCGATTCATGGACATGACGATGCACGCCGGATTCATAGACATGACGATGCACGCCCGATTCATAGACATGACGATGCATGCCCGATTCATAGACACGACGATGCATGCCCGATTCATCGACGTTAGTTATTGATTTCTCCTTCTTTTTCATGTTCAGATTTGCCCCTTGGTCTTTTTGCTTTGTTTGCTTTTGTGTTGATTTCTAATTTTAGTGTCTTTGTGCAGGATCTATGTATACTAATTGCTCTTCAAAATAAATTTGGCAATATAAATACTGAAAAAAGATTGTTCTATCCTCGTATATCCCTCAATTAGGGCCCTAGTAGTGGTGATATAAGTTGCGATCTAGTAGATTATGATAATATCAAGGTACGATACGATACATCCCTAGATTGGGGAAATACCAAGTCTTTCTAGCCAGATCTTCATTTTGGATTATCTTACCGACCACGGGTCCTATAGACTCTAGACTCAGTTCATACACACCCACCGAACTATTGGCTGCATAGCCCGAGCTGCACTCTAGGGTGAGAAGTCTAGAGACTGGGCTGAGAGGTCAGGATGGGGTGACAATTCTCACCTAGGGGGCGATAGGGGCCAATTCACTTGGCGCATATGCCTGTCTTAAGCAAAAGAAATAAATTTGATCACCGGAGCCGTTCTTTTGCTCCACTATGATTTGCTATGTTCACCAAAAAATAAATCCAGAAAGCACTCGAAGAGCGTATCGCACGTACCGCATTACCTGGTCAGAACTAGAACTAACACGAAGATAATATCATCTGCTACAACGAGCTAGCGCCTGCTATGCTAGAAGTATATTACTATGCAGCACTCAACTAGGCTCTATGAGTTTGCATCTCCCATTTCAGTGGACTGACTAGAACCCGTCTAGCTGCATCTCAATTAATGTCGGCTCGGCATATCGGATAAATCATTGACACTACTATAGTAAGGTTTGGATAAGTTGGCGAGGTCTACAACATAGATGGGACGCTTCCACAAACATGACCGCAAATTTAACCTCAGGTTTGATACTATAACTGATGCATTTCTGAAGATAGTACAATCTAACAAACTCAGTTAACTAACGTATTCGGTGGCTAAGCCAGCTGCGCAGCCTAGAACACACAGTAAAAGCCATGCACTCGCCACTTCTATTTCAACAACCAACATTTCGATTTAATTCTATTCCTTGTCGATAGCGCTTGGTAAGAATTTTGAGCATTGTATACCGATTTTGAATAAATAGGAAACTTGCATGGTAGCAAAACCTTTCTTTGAAAGATATATATCCTACTCTGTGATCTAGTATCAAGCCCTCCTAAACTCTGTAAAGTTGCTAGGTATCATATTAAAAGCATTGGGCTATAAGGAAAAGTTCATACAGACTGATTTTGTTGTAGTATCATGCTGTAATGTATCGCTTTTATAATGTGTTTTGGTCGTTGTGCAGCAAAAAAAACCAAATCTAGTGCTATGTTCGTCCCAACTGTTGCGCGACATTAACTCATCAATTGATTCCAAACTGATTACATTCTATATTTCTCTCTGACAAATACCAGAATACATACGACCATAGGGTGTGGAAAACAGGGCTTCCCGTCCGCTCAGCCGTACTTAAGCCACACGCCGGTGAGTTAGTAGTTGGGTGGGTGACCACCAGCGAATCCTCACTGTTGTATGTTTTTGTTGTTATTAATTTTCCCCCTTTTTTGAACTCCATTCATTCGCTAGGAAAATTAGATAGACATTTTTGTGTTAAATAACTCTCTCGCTTCGTGTATCAATCTGTATACAATGTTGATGACAAGGGTGTAAACATACTACGACGTCCGGGTATCCATAGTATACAACGAATATCGCGCATGACGTGCAAGTCAAGGTGCGACCAGGTTTAAACCGGCAAAAAAGTGACTACATAAATAACCCATTCAAAAATCAAAACCAAGACGGGAAATTGAGCTATTTGAGCGGCAAGCTCATTCAGTTCCTTTTCTGATGGATTTTGTGTGAGAGACGTGACTCGTGAACTGAGGTGGTCTGGCTTGAGCTTTGAATTTTGCGAGGTCGGTAGCACCCCGTTTTCTCCAATTTGGGTTGAATCCATTGAAGAATGGGGCTGAACGTGGCTTGGCACTGATATTTTGTCTTTCAAGGATATGAGCACGGGTTCTTGGGCCACTATCGGGCTTTCTTTGATTGACCCTAGCCCACGTGGGATTGGCTGCACGATTGGCTGTGGAACAAGGGAAGATGGCAATATTTCTGGTGATTTATAAGCTGGGAGGCTTGACTGTTTGCCTTTGGTAGAATCAACAGGGTCCGTACAGCTGTAACCCTCCTCGACTGCTGTATCTGACTCTGCACTCAAGTATTGTGCGACTTGAGGAGCATCCTGATAAGAGACAGGAAGAGAATCAGGAAACTGCACCCGAATCCCTTCTAGGTTCAGCCGTTCCATTTGAAACGGTAACACTTTGGCAATCGGATCCAGTCGACGTGTAAGTTTCCGTTCTTTGTCGGGAATGACTAGTATCATTGACTTGCCAACTTCCTTTTGATCGTCGCTGGGAAATTTGAATAGCTGCTTCACGTTACTTCTGAGGTATTTAGAATTTCGTTTCAGCTTCCCCTGTATTTCGACTCGAATATAAAATGGTTCCATGTCATGCTCGAAAGTGAAAGCTGTCTGGATCTCGCTGCTATGCGTCGATTGTCGTTGGAGATCATCTTTCGAGAGTTCCCATTTCAGTGTGCGGTATACCATTGCTCTGAAATAATTGATATTCTCAGGGTTGGCAAGTAATCTGGAGCCTGGAAGTAAATTTCCTGTAAACATCCAGCGGCTAGCTTGAGTGAATGTTTGTTCCCGATCGTAGCCCAATCCGCCACCCCCATTACCAAGAACGTTAACCTCGGGGGTCAAATGCATAACACTTTTAGTCGTCATATTGGTAGGTCTTCCCTCAAGCTGCTTAGGACCAAAGTCGTGTGTGAATTGAAGGAAGCGTGATTTGCCGTAGCGCGGCTTAGCAATTTCGAATGGGTCAAGGTCGTTCCGGGAGGAATTCATTGGAGTTGACTTCGTTCGTCTTTTTCGAAACTTGTGTTCCTTTTTCCAGTCTTTGTCTTCTTCCTCTAAACTGATCCAGACAACCGCACTCGTCAGAGGGCAGTCCTTGGGCTGACTGAAAGTGAGGTCAACGTAGAGAATTCCGGCTTGATTCTGAGCCGTACCAAGCACACCTAGTTGAGTCTTTGAATGGCGGAACCGACAATCAATATGAATGGGACCAAGTTCCTGATCGCAAATGCTGACGTTGGAGAGTCCGTCGAACCTATTGAATGCCGGGCCATATTTGCGGGCGAATCGCGCTGGAGACTGACGGGGTGTGGTTGTTTGCACTTGGATTGCTGACATCTCAAAAACAAATGAGTGGATTTTTGGGACTCAAATTGGGCCCGAGCTGATTATTTTTGTTTATCTAAAAGACAGGTTTTGGAAAAGAAATTAGATCGCGGGGTAAAACTGACGAGTGTGAGGGAAATTTGCCATTTTCACGCCAAGGCGAACCAGGGTAAGACTAGAGGGTCGAAATGTGCCTTGCCCATCTCACTCAGCCCAAGAAGACTTCCTTTCAACTAAATGACAGACTCTCCATAAAAGCAAACACCTCAACCTAGATAGTCTCACTATTCTATACCGATAATGGACATGGAGCGCCTAACATCCAGGTTGGGTCGGAGGAATACGCGATCGCTGTTCAACTCCCTTGACCGATCTCACTCATCTGACGACTTTTCACTGGTGGCGCCAAAACAAAACAGCGAGGTTCAACGTGCCCAGAATCCTACCATACAAGAAGTCATTGAACTAGGTCCGGATCGACCTGGTTCCCCTATCTCGTCAGAGACATCAAGTGAAGGAATTAATTTGCATGAACTTCCGGACAACGCTCAAATTCTCAAGTTTGCCTCAAAGACGAAGACGGACACAACTTTACATTTTGTCCTAAATATAGTTGATGATATCGAGGGTCAGCTCGAAGAGTTAGGGCGCTTGAAGCGATGGGGTCATTTTAAGGAGGCACTCGAATACTTCGAGTCCAACTTAGAGCAACATATTGACCTACCGATGGTGAAAATCGAATACGCCGATCTCCTATTGGAGCAGGGTGCCTATAGAAAGCTCATCCAACTCGGGTTGGAGGCGCCTTCTCAACCAAAATACATCCCAGTGAGAGGAGTTTACCGGCCAGAGCTCTACTGCACCCACTTCAATGCGATCCACAAGAGTGCAAGGTTTGCTTCTGAAAGCTTTGCAGCGGATGACTTGGGCGGCGACCAAATGGATAAATTTACTTTTTATCTTCACAAACGGGTGAATGATCAACGAAATTCTCATCGTAAATTTGACGTTGGGATCCCCTTTGATTTCTCGGAGGTAACGAAATCATATCATAGCCTGAAATTTACAAGATGCTAACCTCCTTGGGATACGACAGATTCAAATTATTCGCAATCAACTGAAGCTCTTAGTCCAGATTAGAGACAAAGATCCAGATGACAATGTTTCACCAGACTTTGGCATAGGCTTTTGGAAAGATATATACGACGACCTGCTCATGGGGGGGCGCATTTGGGAATTTTGCGACTTGTTCAATGCGATGCTGCCTTACTTGGGCCAATTTGATACTTGGAAAGCCCTGTACGATGCAGAGAGCCCAGAGGCTGAACTGAACCTCTCTCTCGAACGACTTCAACAAGACTGGTCTGTTGATCAATATGATGAATCGACCGAGCTAGCTATGCTGTCTATTCTTGTCCACATAGCGCATGAACTTGGGCCTCGCAGTGGCTATGGAATTCCAAACAATGACAAAGCGGCGAACATCAAACTGTGCTTACGGAAAGCCGAGTTCTATGCCGCCGAAATCCAAACACATAGCCCCCAATTGACAAGGTCTCGACCTTACCTGCAGTGGGTCATAGCTAAAGAGTGTTTTGATCGTCGATTAAACTGCAGCTCTTCATACCGTAAACTGCGAGAAAGCCATTTCAATAATTGCTCTGGGGAAGTGATAGGCGATGGTCAAATCCCCATCTATGTTCCTGTGGGGCCTACAGATATAGGGTGGCCAGCGCCGGACCCAGATTTCCCGCCCAACAACACGTTGAAATGGGCATTATTGACATCGCGTGAGCTTGGGGACTACGAAACGGAGTCCATGTGTCTTCGTGAACTAATCTGCCGAGAGAAAGACCCACGATCTTTGTTCGCTCAGTTAAGCAAACTTCTAAGGGACACCCAAGGGAACAATCTTGCGCACTACGACACCTGTCTCTCTCAGTACCTTCTCACCGATAACGATGTATCTCGTCGAAAACTCATTCAAGAGTTGGAGCAAGTTGCCAATAAGTTCAAGCCTGCTTCTCATGCCGACATTTGCATCAAAATACGAAGGTCTGGGCTGCTGGTTCTGTGCGGCTTGATGCTTCTATTTTCCGAGTGTCACTCAGAAATGTATGTGATTCAAAGAACTATTTTAGCCCTCGATAGGGAAATATCCCTTCGCCCGAAGAAACCCTACACTTTTAGTGTCCCGCGGGTCCACAGCGAAGGGTATTTACGGCGTGAACCGAGTCAGTTTGAATACCAGGAGCTTCTCAAAACTCGGAAAGAAGCCATGCAAATGAAGCTGCACCAGAAAGCAGCGGAAAGCCAGGAGAACGAAAGTGAAACAGAGACCGTAAAACAGAACAAAAATCAGGACCCCGAACCAAAGCTAATCAACCGACAGCCGACAGTGTCGGACTTTGACGACACAGCAACGCCATCAAGTGAGACCAATCAACCTAATCATTCTGTAGAATGGCCTGAGGCAGAGGAGGATTCAGATGGGGAAGCTCAAACGCTAGTGAGGGCTCATCATAGCCAAGGGTCTTAGCATCCATGTCTACAATGGGATAATCGTATCTAGCTTTCACTTGAGAATGATAATATCCTGTTGGTGTTCTTCTTTCTGACACTTTGATGAATATACAATAATAGCCAAACTCAATTTCTTTTTTGGTAGTTTCTTTAGCCCTTGTATTGGATGTCTTCTCCCCTAGTCAATTTTATAGCCACAAAGATGAAAAGGCGTTAAGCAGTATAAACCGTGTGAACTACTTTTCTATGTATAATCAGGGATGTAAATTGTACTAATAGAATAAGGATGAGAGTAGTATTGAAGCATCCGTCCTGCCTAGCTTGACTTTTTGTACCACAATAACTTTATAGAGTCTCCAGGAAAAGCAGGCATCCACTGTGACATACTTATCTCCTTAGCTGTAGTAGAATTGAAAGTGGCCTATTCTATCCCTAAAGTGAGAATTGGATGGCGAATGTTAGACAATATCTGGATAATAATAGCGGCCATGAACCGTAAAACGCTTGTCTCATGGGTTCTGTACGGCTTCTGACGTCCTTCCTCAGCTTTGGCACCTAGATTGATACTGGAAACAATCCATTTTTCTCTTGAAATAATCACCGACACGATTAGTTTAGGGTATAACACAGATCCGGGTATATTTTGATGCATGTGCATATTTACGTGGCTACCTACATAGTCAAATTCCAGTAGGACGGGGCAGAATCCCGAATATAATCTTGATTTTCCATTTTACAGCCATCCTAGCTTCTTTATTAGCTTCATTGGCTTTAGGTAGGTCAATCTTATCAATCATACTGCCTATCCGTCTTTTTTAATACTCGTAGGCGGGTCTTCCCGAGAGGAATATGCGTTACAACAGGGATGCATGGTTTAAGGTTGGTGAAGCACTGAGCTACGAAGCTGTTATTCCGATTTAGAAAGTCCTGTAATATTAGCTGAGTTTGGATATATGAATGCATAGCTTCTTCGTGCTTATAGGAAAAGAGGGGCTTATTGATGTACCCTGCCCGGTTTTCGCTTGATATATTACTTCATCAGTTGTTAAGGTAGCGGAGATATACTAGAGTAGCTACGACAAGGACTTATATGATCCCGGTCCCCATTTTGTACATAAAGATGCTTCCGATAGCACTAGAAATGGAAAGATAACCACTAAATAAAAACTTGATATTCGTTCTAAAATAAGAATGAATCCCGAGACTATAATTGAGGCTTCATGCGTTGAAGTTCCTCCAAAGAGGAGCAATGAATTCCCATGACATAAAACAAAAACCCTCCCAAGGATCAAAGCGGTTCCCTTATGCCTTGCAGAGGTGGTCCTTCATGCCCGAAATTGACGGCGAGAAGAAGTACTCACCCCCACGAGGAATAATGAATCGATTAATTCCAACAGTCTTTGTATTTTCCTTTGGGGGAGGGAACATCGGGTCAGGCAGGTTTACCAGAGGGGCAGGACTCTTGTACATAGTAACTTCGTCGTCATCGCGGCGATGCGGAGGAACTTGGCCGATGATAGGGTCAATCCCTTGTGGGAGACCTCCGCATTCTTCAGACTTGTCGTCGGGGCCATCCGCTTTATTTGCCCACTCTGAAATGATTGTTAGTATCAGCACTGCAACGTTTACAAATACCTAACGTACCTTTCTGCACGGTGCGGAACCCATTCTGGATGCTGCTCTGGTAGGAAACAAACAAAAGGCCACGCTCCACCTGCGAGACACCACCCTCCTTTTCAGGTGTCAATGTGAGGTCTCCATATGGGATTCCTCGGCGGAGCATAAGATGCTTGTGGTAGAAGGGGTGGTCATCTCGGGGACCGCATTTGCGAATATGCGACGCATAAGGACACTTTGTCTGGTCATCTGCATTGTAATTGAAGTTGTCTGTGTGGTTTCTAACTTCCTGCTCTTTCCAATTTTTGTCAAAATCAGCCCCCCATTTTTCCTTCAGCTTTCTGACGTTTTCATTGGGTTCGTGGTCGAGAACCACGCTAGGGTCATCGGTTGGATGAAGTTCCAATGGAGCTCCTGCGTTGGGGATAATGGTTTAGCTCAATCTAGCCATATTGGGTATCCACGATGTTCATACCATCAGGCCATCGTCCCATGACGCGTGATGAAAATAGGCGAAGTTCTTTTTTGGCTTGGTCCGAAAAGCCCTTGTCGATTTTGATCCTCTCAATATTTGAGGCACACCATCTAGAAGGAGATGCCGGCATGCTTTAGGTAGCTGTCGGATTGAAAGACGGAAGGAGTACTTACGAAATAAACTCAGGAACCCTCTGCTCGTAGATACGATAAACCATGAAGCTACCATCCTTGGCCCATGCTGGGGTAGTACTGGTATCTTGGTCACCTCCGACAAGGATGGTACTAGAAATTATCTCATCAGAAAAGGAAAGCAGCTTTTGACGAGAATAGGAATTTGGATTCATACTAACCCAGCCGGAATTGGCTTCATGCCTTCCGGATTCTTCTTCTTCTCGAGATCGTCCAAACCGATCACAACGGGCTGAGAAAGGCCGTCCACCCACCCGAAGCTGCAGCAGTATTATTAGCGGCTGGTGTAAATGGTGCAGCTCTCCTGGAAGCTTACTGTTCTCTGTCATCGTCCAGAACATGGCCACTCTGGGAGCAGACTCTTTGCAAGCTTTGGCCTCCTTTACCGACCTCAAAAATCCCCTCAATCAACCTATCGATTGTTCTCTTCACTGTCGCGGCACTGTCGCCAACGACAATAAACACACCATCAATCCATCCGTTTCTTGGTTTGAAATGATGGTACCAATCGTGTTGATCATCCAAGCCTTGATGTTTTTTCGGGTCTTGACCAGCCTCCGGATAGGTCATATCCTGATACTGGCCGTTGTTGAAAACCTCATCAGAAAATCCCTCCGCATTGAGCTGTCGATTGTCAGAAAACGAGCTTTTAATTGCCATCTAAGGGCCGAAACCATACCTTAGCAAGTCCCTTAGAAGAAAAGGAAACATTGACTGCTGACAACTTGATCAGTCCCGCCAGGGTGCCGTTTGCCTTTTTACTATATAGGTCCTCTCTCATCTTGAAGGCATCGTCAGCTGTGGTAATCAATGGGACAAGCTTGGCCAAGTGGTTTTTGAAACGATCTACATGGGTGATTCGAAAAAAGTAGAAAGTCTCGAACTTCTTAGGCAGACGAGGCCTGGTATAGTCAGTAATCTTGGTCCCTTAGACGATGGCCTAGTTGTTTACCATATATCTCCCTGAATATTTTTCTTGTCGGGGGTCGCCATTTTGAACAAGCAAACCAAGAATATTTCAGATTCTCTGTTGGGGATATTTTACGGTTCAGTTAAGCAGATGAGACGTGCTTTATATATTTACGAGGTGGGGTTGATAACCTTTACCAGTCATGGCAGTAAGAAACTCGAGCTGTAAAAATTCCTTACGTCAAGCATTAACTTTTCTGCTCTACGTCTACATCTGCAGTTGGGTAGCGTATGTTGCAGACAGAACATCATGTCAACTTAGCATTACATGGGATATATCACATCTCGTCGGGCAACAATGATATTGAAGTGCATATGCAATGCCGTGTGTGCAATGATACAGCATATCCCTATCTCCGTGATCTGACAATGACATCACGCTATCATAAATACCTTGTCAAAGGCAGTATGCCTACTTGCTCTTTCGCAACAGACGGGTGATCTATTCCATTCTCAGGTCCGCCAGCGAACGTTCGAATGGGACGAGCCCAACCCATAGTTCCATGTGATAGTATGTGCCATATCGAATGCAGCCTGGCCACAAAATTAAGTCGTCGCTAATGCCGGCGCCGTCATGCACGCTATTCCTGTATGCACGATTTTAACACACGTAACACACCGCATCCCGATCTTACCAAATATACGAGCCAACAGGCCATATTTGTAAATGGGGTTTCGTTGTTGGTGCAGGGTCGCAGCTTGCGATACGACGTGCGTCTTCCAGTTGTTGCTGTATCTAGTTATCCCTAGTGGAGGTCGAAGTGCTCTGTAGATTTGAAAGGTATAATGCGGCGCAGATGGTCTTAAACGGATCAAGTGGCCAATGTAATTGGTTCACTAGGTAGTGCGGATATTCCGTGTTCTGACAATAAACACAAGATGATGTGTCACGTAGGGTTCACTCCGCTATACAATAGACCAATCAGGACTGTGCGAAAGGCAACAACGTAATAATGCAGCGGGGCAACACACCACAATTAAATCTCTAAATGGGGACCCTAGTCACCAATCAGTTGTGGGGTTAACAACTGCTGATAGGCCACCGAGAGCCAACCGACCTATGTGTTATCGGATCACGTGTAACATCTAATACCCAGGCATCCCCGGGCATCTAGAGAAAAGAGTAACTACACATACAATTATACTTAGTAGGAGTATGATCCACCCTAATCGAATTCACCCGCTAGAGGTTTCCCTGCGTATATGTTACCATATATACTATGTGTTGCGCACTAGAAATTACCCCTTTTGGGAACTATAGATCTATACAAGTATACCTCTTATATCGACTTCAAGAATCTACAGTGGCTCTAGGAGTAGGAAGAACTTATGGATATATAAAGGAGTGTCGTTACATACTTAGTTTGGTTATTTATCTTATTTCTAACATTATTGCTTATTTACTATTCGGATTGCTACAGTTCTTTACACGATTAATAACTTAATGACACTTACAACTAGAGCAATACTTCGGTATAGTTATATGTTGTATTTTGCGCTCTACCTAGTACCTAGTATTGTTGCTCGATACTCTCAAAAGGGCTTGGCCTGTGTAAGGCCTACTAGTAATGGTATGGTTAAGAGACAGATTGTTAATATTGAAATACCCAAGGAGTACAAGGCCATTGGGCCAGGCTACGAAGCTCATTTTGGGGGCAGCATTTTGAGCTTGGAGGCCAAGTCTTGGTTGGTACCCTTTTTAAACGGTATAAAATGGTAGAAACATCTACCATGGTGGGTTCATCCTTTTGGTGAACATTACATTTGACCAAGCGAACTAGATTCAGAGATATGCTAGATAGAATATAGACACATCTTAGATAGTGATCTCCTCTTTTCTTCTTCTGATGGCAATCCTCGCAAATGGATCCGCAGAAAGTCTCATGCCAGACTTAAAAATACTTGGGGTGCATCCCTCAGCCACTTTGAAGTCGTATTTCATGATTACGTGACACAGAATGACCTTCATCTCAGCGGCAGCAAAGAATCGTCCGGGGCAAGCGTGTTTTCCAAAACCAAAACCCATGTGTTGAGGCGAGGGTGACACGAACTGGGCCAGAGCTTCTTTGTCCATGGACCCTTCACGAAGCTTAAGGAAACGATAGGGATCAAACGTCTCAGGGTCAGGATAGATGCTCGGATCCCACATTTTACTGCAGGAGACGAGGATGATTTCACCCTTGGGGACAATGGTCCCATCAGATAATTTGACATCGGCTTCGACTTTACGTGCCATTTTTGCTGGTTCTTGTTAGCCTGAAAAGGTTTGAGGTATGGATAGTCATTTACCAATAGCCATAGGCTTGACCCGCTGAGATTCCTTGATGACACTGTCCATCAACTTCAGCTTGTACATGGTGCTCTTGTCCCAGCCACCATCTCCGAGAACTTCAATAATCTCTTTCCTGAGCTCCTTAATAAGTTCTTCGCGGCCACAAAGATCGAGAATAGTCTGGGTAAGTAGGTCGGTGGTGGTATGGATAGCAGCGGTAGACAGGGCTAGCTGCATGGCAGCGGGGTCAAATTTATTGTGGCCTTGCGAGGAGTTTTCCTCAAGCCACTGGATAGCATCATGGTATGTCTCCTCTGGTCTGCCCTCTGCGACGGCTGTCTTTCGAGCTTTGTGCCGCTCCTCAATGACAGGCGTGATAATATCTTTAGCCTCTTGCAACTCCTGTCGAATCTTGTGGCATTTGGGCAGAAACTTAGCAGCTAGAGGCCGGAGCATCTCGGGCCAAAGTCGGAGTTGAGCTGCTGCCATTAGAGAGTCGATTGTGTAATTGATTGTGATACGTAGCCATTCGGGGTTACGGCAAATCTTCTCGCCGAGGAATACACGCGACGACAGTGACGCGATTAAGCCAACGGCCTTTGTCCTCAAGTGAACGTCATGCCAATCTTTCAAAGTGAAAGTTAGTGATTTGCACATGGTAGAATATAGCCCCGAGACAACTGACCCGTATCATCCGTCCATTGAGTCTTCAGCACGTAGTCAGCCTCGTCAGACATGGGGCCCGTTATGTTGACTACATGAGTTAGCGAGTAAAGTAAAACAGTCTAGCAAGCAGCGATATTCTCACGAAGGTGCTGGGTGAGTTTGGTGCGAACGGTATCCTGGATGATATCTGACGTGACAGTAACCCGGACAGCGTCGAACCCTGCAATATGGACATGATGTTCAGTTACCAAAGCACCGCTCAGACTTAGCGAGCGATGGCTCCGAATGTCTTCGGCATAATCAGCTGACAGGATAGTCCTGACACCATTTTCAGTAACTACACGAAAAGCGCGAGCCTAGAAAAGTCACTTCTTGGGGTTTGACAAGTTGATAATGCAAGACATACCTTTGCAAGTCCACTCATGATCAAGTTATGCGCGTCTGCCAAATAGCGCTGTCGAGCCTTGGCAATGCTAAACTCGAACTGCCGCTTGCCGTTCACAAGGGGGAGCTGAGGAGTTTTGGCGGAGTTTAACAAGAAGAACAGCCCGGAAAGAAGGGCCAAGCCAGCCAGGCTGATCGTCGGCAAGTTGCCTAGAAGCCATAGTGTTTGTATAACCATGTCGCAGAGCCAACAGGGCGAAGTAAAGACAAAGGGAGCAATGTATAGAAGAGAGGGTCGATGTGAAGACAATCAAAATGGTAACATTAATTATGCAAATCAAGTGACCAAAAAACATACCAGGTTCTCCAACAGCTCCTAGCTATCTCTAATCTTCGGTTAATCATATGCATGTAGGCCCTAGCTTTGTATTCAGGTGCCAGCTATGATCAGCCGTGATGGGTCGTAGCATCCTTGCAGAATCACCCTCACGTTATCATCTCCATAATATTTTTATTTTTAATTTCACTATGGTTCTTATCGAGCAATTCAAACGTATGCTCCAAAGCATCATCGCTGAATACGAATGGAATGGACTTTACTCCGTACTGCATCTGCAGATATGCACCATATCATTAGTCGCGTTGATCCCCTTTCAAGAAAATGAGTCTGGGTAAGTGGAGCCGATCGAATTTTTTTTGAAAAAAAAGAAAGTCCGACTGCATAATATTGGAATACAAGAGTCGGAATAACCAGTTCAACTGTGGCTAGCTGATATCATGCACCTACGTGGATCCACGCCCTAATGAGACAAGGCATGCGGTGGCTTCCACTGGCATTGCTTTTTTCAATCTAAGTCCCCATTCCAAGCCAGCCACCTTTTTGTCTAGAGTTTAATGTAACATTCTCCTCCTTAAGGATTTACAATGCATTACAGAGTAGTGAGGCCATGAAGGGAGATAGGCTTGCTTTGAATTTGCTTTCAGTGCGCCTTCTCGCAAGGGCTATCTCTCGAATTTCTCATGCCGATACCAGTCTGCACATCGTAAAGGAGATAAGCATTATCACCGCGGGAAGCGGCATATCCGAACTGTATTCTTTTGCTAAACAAGCCTCGAGGTGACGGGGGGACGCATTTAGGTATTTTAAGCAACATCAAACATCATGCTTCGCGCTAAGTACCCAAAAACTGTTGGTTTGTATCTGCTCCTCTAGTAGCTTCCCCTTTCACAGCGAAAGGCAAGTCCCGAGAGAGGTTTAGGCCGTAGTAGTCGAGATCGAAGACCAGCGCTTTCCATGAATCTACAAATGTGGCAAACTTGCCATGATGCTATATTCGAGATAGAAGCATGACAGTGCATGATCAAGGTCCTTTTCTTTTTGCTTTCAGAGGCCAAAAGTAATAAATTATCTTAAATACAGGCCGTATTTTCTCAAAATACACATCTTGACGAATGACCTCTATGATTGACTTCCTAACAAGAATAGTCCAGTCTGAGTTTGGTCCATGGGTTTTCAGCTGTCAAGCTTACTCTTCATCATCGCAGCAGGTCCAGCAGTCCTAAATTAATGAAGGGTTAGACGGAACAACTGGGTGGGGGGAAAAGTAGTAGATTCTCTCTAAAGAAATAAGCCTTACCTGGTCACCGGAGTTGATAAGAGTGGACTTGTATCCAGTTGGGCAATCTACAGGTTCGTCTCGGCACAAGCGGAGACAACTAGCATCATCGGCCGCGGGCATGGCGTAGACGGTGGAAACAGTCAGGGCGATGGTAGCCACCAGGAGAGAATAAAACTGCATTATGATTCAGGGATTTTTGAGGAGGAATATAGATGGTGCGGATTGGTAAACTCTGAATATGTGAAGTGCAACCTGTAGATACAACCTCCTCAGGCGGTATTTATAGCCGATTCTTGGACTGTATAAAGTTATTTCTTATGTTGATACATTTCCCAATTGAGTGCATGTCTCTTTGGAAAATCTCGGAATGCAGGTCCGGATGAGAAAACACCAATACGTGCCGTCTATGCAAGGTGGCGTCTGTGGGGTAACACAAGGATCACCTCCGAGGAAGCTACGGCGTCAATCAAGTCTACACGAGTATAAAATAGTCGTGAATTATTTACGGGGCTGGACCTCTCACCTGATGCATGATGATCTATGCCAGACTCGCACGATCTGGGACCCAGTCACAGTTACACCGCATTGTGGGAAAAGAATTCTTCACTCCTTACCGAACTCCTCAATCTACAAGCAACATATACTTTCCGAAAGAAAACATACATCGAAACACATCAGAAGGATCGATCTGCAGGTTAGTACAACAATATACAACATAGGGCTAGTTATGTATCATCTTTGATTCGTCCTCGTCGATCACAGGAATTAGTAAGAAAACAAAGCTTCAGAGGGTCAGTATTCATATTTTGACAAGGGTGTAGTTGAAGGAGCATCAAAAGTAATACATTTTAGTTCCTATGCGAAAAAATATGAATGGCAAACTGATAGGTAGTGAGGTGAAACGCAGTAAGCTAACAGGAAGCTGACTATCTTGATGCTAAGGCATCCATTAATTATTGTGAACACCCCGAGCTTTAGTCTTCCTTAAATGCGGTAGAACGCGGAATAGATAGTACAGCCCAATAGCCGCCAAGATGTTGAAAATGGTGTATGCCCAGAAGATCCCGAAGTCCTTCCAGCGATCTTCCCAAAAAATTTCTCGGCCAGCGAGGTACTGATCTGCGGTCCTCATAGAGCAGTATTGACATTGCTCAGTGGCTTCCTCATTGTATATCTTACCGGGTGCATATTCCAAAAATGTTCCCAAGTATTGACCACAAGTCTGCCCCGGTGGGGGGTCAAATATGCTTAGCTCACGATCGGAACAGTGTATCTCCCTGCCATGCAATGCAGTGGCGCTGATTCCTCCAACGTAGTAGGTGAGCGGGGACAGATGGTGCATGAATTTCCAAAAATGAGGCAGGGCACTCGGTGGCTGCAGGATACCATTGAAAAGCAGGGAGAGAAGGAATATAAAGACGGCAATCATGCTTCCCAGGGCTGGGTTCGGCAATGCGGCAATCACAAATTGTGCAAAAGTGGAAGCAAACAGGAAGAATTGCACGATGAACAGAAGGACGAGGCCTTGACTCTGTGGAGACTGACTGGCACCGTAAACAGAGAAGTAGAAAGAGGCCCATGTGCAGACCCCAAGCAAGATTTGCCATGGAACCTCAACCAATATCTGGGATACGATAAAGACCTTCCAGGAGTATGTTTTCGACGGTCGCTCACGTAGCTCGTAGAGTGACCGCTGGTTCGCAAATTTAGGCATAATCCTGTTTACGTGGTTAGACTGTATAAATCAAAATGAACTGGAGGGGGCCAACTCACTGGTTGACCATGGTAGAGAAAATAGTGCACAGAAGGAACAAGCTGAACAGGGTGTTCTGGAAGCCTTGTCGAGAATGGTTCGATTTCCAGAAAGAGAATCCAATGAGCAGACCACAGACAATTCCCAAGGCGAACTTAGACAAGATGTAGGCGGGCTGACGATAGTATTGCTGGAAATCACGCTTGATGACATGGTAGAACTGGGCCCTGACTGGCATCGCAAATTCATCACCGACAGTAGGCTCGAGAGGCGCAGGTGCGGAGGCAGAGGAAGATATGCAGTCTAATTCATCGAGGACTTGCTGTCGCTCTGGGCTGTTATTCCATACATCAACCCAGTTGATAGTTGTTTCTTGCTCATTTGCATTCTTGCCGACGACATCGAGGATATACTCGGCAGGCTGTAATTAGAAATGTTAGCAACCGTGACATATTTGAAATTATGGGTATCAACTTACATTTTCTCTCTCCCCACATCGTCGTGCTCCATTATTCTCAAAATAGCCAAGAAGAGTGTGGGCCTGATGCCCAACATCACCGAAATACACTGTTTTGCCTCCTTCCACAAGGAACAGTAAGCGATCAAATTGTTCGAATAGGATAGCGCCGGGCTGATGAATCGTAGCAAGGACGGCTTGTCCATGATCGGCAAGCTTTCTCATGAATGCACATATAGTCCAAGAGCTTTGGGAGTCTAGGCCGCTTGTAGGTTCGTCGAGAAATATTAGGAGTTGAGGTTTTGCAGCAAGTTCGACACCGATACTCAGAAGCTTTCTTTGCTCAATGTTGAGCCCCTCTCCTGGGATGCCAATCACGGCTTCGGCGAAGTCTTCCATCCCCAGCATCTGAATGACATCCTCAACAAATGCATATTTTTCACAAACTGTTACGGATTGAGCCTGTCTTAGTATCGCGTTGAAACGAAGAGCCTCACGGACAGTGGCAGTCTCCAGGTGAAGATCTTGCTGGTGGACATATGCAGTTTTTCTACTGAAGCTTTCATCAAGACGGTGCCCATTGACCAATACGTCCCCAGTAACAACTCCAATAGTCATACGCTGAGCCAGAACATCCAGAAGAGTGGTTTTCCCTGCACCGGAAACGCCCTATAATGAGATAAGTAAGTAAAGTGGTTTTTGACCGTAAGAAGGAATGGGAATCCGTACCATAAGAGCCGTGAGTGTTCCTGGCTTAACCCAGCCATTGACGTCCTCTAGGAGTCTTTTGTGATTTCCTTTAACAGGTAAATCATAGGTAAGGCCTTTCCAGCTAACCGTATTATTCTGTTTTGAAAAATTGACAATGCGAGAGTCGAGATTTCTGAACTCCTTTTTTGTAAGTGGTTCTTCCCCGGACTCCACATCCCCTTCACGCACTGCCCCAGGGACATGCCCCGGACGAAAGATTAACGCTTCTGCAGTCGTTTTGGTTTGTGGCGTATACTCTACGAGCACAAGATGAATACCGTGGAAGACTAGTGCGAAAGCCAACATTATGCCCAAGTTTCGCCACATATGTTTGTGGCTGTACTGGTAGCCGTCCCAAATATATTCATCTCCAGAAACAAGGTATTCCCCTGCCCTAGAACCGAGTGAAGAGCATGTGAAGGATTTCCCAATGAAAGAAGAGATGTCGGCTGGCACAAAATTGACGCATTCAAACCAGCGACCATGAAACTCGTTGCTAATAATACTCTCGTAGGCATAGAAGATCGGGTTGAGCCACCGGATCCAGCCAAACCACGGCGGCATGTCGAATTGTGGCAAGGTGAATCCAGTAAAGACCGCAATGCAAATGATTACAATGCCTGCCAGTGCCATAGCTTGTCCGATCGCACGAGTCATACTAGCCAATGTACGGAACATCCCTGACATCGCCACCACTGCGGTAAGTTGGAAGAGAATGTAGATAAAGAAGTTCGATGCTTCTCTTCGTAGATTGGCCATGAAGTATAGAATAACCCCAGCCAAGAGACAGCGGAATAACTTGATAGGAAGATCCAGGATGATACCGGCGCATGCTTCAGCGCAGGGATGAACGAACGCGAAAGCGGTTTGTTTCTCCACAATTCGTCTCTGGCTGTATAAAACATTGATCTCCAACATAGAAATCAATGCATTAGTGAGAACGGCCAGGAATATAACGCTCGATCTCTGGCTCATTCCCTCCGAACTCTGTGGGATGTTGAAAAACAAAGACCCGATGATAACGGCGACCACAATCTGCACAATTGCCGTCGCGATCAGGGATGGGAGGTCGTTTCGAGTGCGTTGGAAGGCCCTTGCTAGGCAAAGGCGGATTTGCATCGGGAGAGAAATAAGATAAGGGCTCGAGGACCGAACATGGTCGGCTTGTTCGGCATGCTTGATATGAGCCAGCTTGATTTCTTCTGTGCCGTCAACAGAGGTTTCTTGGGAGTGCTGGCGCATCGATAGTTGCAAACTGGCATAGTCGGGGCTTTTCTTCCAGTATTCGCTGAATTCAAAAGGAGAACATGGTATTTTGCCCTCCATGCCAGCTTGTGGCTTTCGCTCGGTGGGGTTGGTGACGGCAGCAATAAAATCGGCACTTGTCTGTCGAGTAGGACGTTCCCAGCCCATCTCCACGAAATACTGCACAGCCCGATTGCATGGACCGTAATAAACTTGCTGTCCTTCATACAGAACAGTAACTTTATCGAAAATGCTGTACATATTTTCAGAAGCTTGGTAGGCAGCGACCGCATGACAAGATCCAAGGAGATCGGCGGAAAGACGAAGCGCACCAGCGAAGTCTAGCGCAGACGCAGAGTCCAACCCCCGAGTACTATTATCCCAAGCAGCAATGGAGGCACGAGACAAGGCCATCTCTGCAATGCTGTAATAGTCTAGGTTAGTGCTGTTTATATGGCGGATGTGGTGTTCCATGGAGGAAACTAACCTCACTCTCTTCCGTTCTCCTCCACTGACGCCACGGATATAGTCGTCTCCGACCTTTGAATCATAGGTGTGTGAAAGGCCAAAAAATTCCATGACTATTTTCACGGCATTTTGGACGTATTTTTCCCGGCTCATTCCGCCTAAGCGGTTGTGTGGCGCGCGTGCGTATGCCGCGAAGCGGAGGGTCTCCCCCACAGTTAGGTGAGGAAAATGATGATCGGCCTCTGAGTTGTAGACAACTTCTCCCCGGAACCCAGTCATCATATTCTCGAACGAGATTCCCCTGTACTCGATCTTGCTAGCCAGATCCAGCTCCAATCCATCGAGGCGTCCGCAGAGCGCCTTCAGAAATGTCGTACATCCACTACCCGGACGGCCAAGTACAAGAAGCATCTCTCCATGTTGAATAAGCCCATCAAATCCATGCAGAATGGTTTGGCGGCCTTGGCCGCTTTTTCTGCGATTGCAAAGACTTGCTATCTGTGCGAACGGACTCCAGAGCGAGGAGAGCACCGTATGTTGAACACGAAGCGTAGACCCCGAGCCGTGTACATGCAAGTTCTGAAGCAATACCCCACGCTTGCGGCCCTCCAATGTGACAGGGTCAAGGGTATTGATCGTTCTTCTCGCCCATTTTGTTAAGTCAACCGCATCGCTGTCAAGAGGTGACACTTCCTTGGAGGTGTCAAGGGCGGGTCGATGCTCTGCATGTGGTGAGACCTCGTGTGCTTGCACGGAGGCGAAGCTCTCGGATACGTTGGTCACAGTAGACTCAGTTTGGTCGATCTCATTTTCTTGTTGGGCGAAAGACTTGGTCTCCATGGCCTGGTCGCTGTTGGGGGGCATCATAACACCTGGTCCACATGTATGCTGCAATCCAAGATCCAGAATACAGCTCACGCACTACCATAAAATTTAACAATTTGTGAATGGACCAATTTGGATTTACAGAGACTTTTTCAAGCAACGCAATGGATCCTAACAATCTATCTTCCATGGGAGCCCTTACTTCTCAAATAAACTGATGGATGGGGTCCCAGCAGCTAACATTCTAGATTGAAAGGGGGTCTCCGCACACCCGCATATGCTAGGGAATCTACTTGGTCCCATCGCCTACTTAGGTCTAATTCATTGATTTATGTGTTCGCTCTTTGCTTTTCTGCATAATTTTCAATAGTGCCAACAATCCTCAAGTTGCTTATCATGATTCCGATTTTAGCTTTCTAGGCTTGGCTATGTATGCAAGGGAGGTGAAGATAACGATGAGTTCAAGCTTTATAGAGTACGGAGTATATTGTGCAGCAGCACGAGTCTCATATATCTTAATGTAAAATTCCAATAATGGCCCTGGAATTTGGCTGGAATTTGACAGCGTACTACTGTACAAAGTAACGGCAGGAAATGCTACTGTGGATCTCCCTAGCCGCAGCCAAAGAATTTGAGTGGAGTTATATTATACATGTAATATTGAAGCAACCGTGTATTAATAATTTCTACAAATTCCACTTTGTAGCAGGTTACACTTCCATACTAGGAGACTGGGCGATCTTGACCAGCCAGCCACAATGCCAAAATGGGGCAAGATTAGGTGTCTAGTGATCGACAGCGATAGATCAGTCCGCTGTACTCTGCATATGGTGCTGAAAAATAAAAGAAATTCTGTATTTTCAGTCTCAGTGGGCAAGTAGCTTTGTTGTTTCAGGTCCCAAGGTACCGGTGCGATATTGGGCAAGCCTGTGGGTCATCCAGGACTCTCTCGTACCTCGATCGGGATATGTGATAAATGCATGGGCTTTTTCCCTTTCATTTTGATCTTATTGAATATTATAATTATTTTATCTTTCTTCCATCGTCTTGCTCTTGCACTCGGTTCAACGTTACCTCAAGCCAAATATCGTTCGTCATGGTGGAATCGTCAATCTCAACTCGGCCTGTATGTGTTCTCTTCGGTCCTCAAACCTCAGCAATTGAGGAAAGCATATCCATCATTTGCAACTCCCTCCGAACCAATCCGTCCCTATCTTTCCTCAAGCCTGTTTTAGAGGAGCTCCCATCGTTATGGTCTGTCATCACCGATGCTTGGCCGGCCTTATTGGAGGTCCCGGGGGATACGCAACTGGGCACCCTGGCTCAAGCGGCGTGTGGTGACTCCGTCGAGAGCCCGGAAATTCCATCAAGTGTACTATTGACCCCTGTCACCGTTCTGAGGCAGATTATTGAGTTCTGTGAACTGAAAGAAAATCACTTGGAGTTCCGTATTGTTGATGCCCAAGGCTTCTGTGTGGGCTTCTTGGCTGCTGTTGCTGTCTCATGCTCTCAAAACACCCATGATTTTCAAGAGATAGCATCCGTCATGGTTCGATTAGCTGTTTGTATTGGAGCTGCGGTTGACTTGGATGCGAACGCCCATGGCTTAGCCAGATCCATGGCAGTGAGATGGAAGTCCGGTGCTGAAAATAAAAGGCTCAACCAAGTTCTGCTTGCTTCTACAACGGTATGTATTTCAGCCTCGACTATTTCTGCCGTTGGAAAGTGCGGGTTAGGCTGACTCATACAACTATAGGCCTATATTTCTTGCTTTACGGATACAAATGCGGCTACAATAACAGTGGCAGATGCTGAGGTGGAACAAATAATGAAGGAGTTGAGAGCTAATGGCCTATCAGCCAAAGTAATTGATTTGCAAGGTAGATTCCATAGGCCAGCCTATGCAGAGTCAGTGAAACATCTTTCAACACTATGTCAGAATGATGCGCGGTTCAGATTGCCAAATACCAACTCCAGCACTGATGGTCCATGTGTTCTCCCATTGAGATCGAATGTGGATGGTGATGTAATTGGAAAAGGATCCAGCATTCATGATATCGCATTGGAGTCCATCCTCACCAAGGCTTCTTTGTGGTCTTTAACTGTTTCTGGCTCCTTCGATGGGACACACCAACAATTCGAGGAGGAGCTTGGCTTTGTTGCCATTGGAACTGAGCAGTTCGTGCCTCGCCGGATCAGAAACCGACTCGTCAAGTCCGCAGGTTCACTTGGCAACACCAGTAATGGCCAGGATACGCAACCAAACGGAGTCAGTCACACTTCTATCGGGGCCGAAGTAGAGCAGGAAAAGTCACAAAATACAAGCAAAAGTCCTTCCACCGCAGTTCCCATCGCCATCACTGGTATGGGATGCCGATATGCCCAGGCAGACTCTCCGGACCTGCTATGGGAACTGCTTCAACTAGGCCGGTGTGCAGTCAGTCCACTCCCAAACAAGCGTTTCAAGTTGAACGAGCTTCCCCGGCAGCCGAAGGGGCCATTCTTCGGGAATTACTTGGAAAATCCCGATGTTTTCGACCATCGCTTTTTCAACATCTCAGCGCGTGAGGCGGAGGCAATGGACCCCCAGCAGCGGCTGCTACTCCAGGTGGCGTATGAATCCATGGAATCCGCAGGTTACTGTGGCATTAAAAAGTTTAGCCTTCCCAAGGATATTGGTTGTTACGTGGGGGTTGGATCTGATGATTACACCGATAACGTCGGCTCTTGCAACGCCAATGCCTTTTCGGCGACTGGAACACTCCAGGCATTTAATAGTGGCAGAGTCAGTCACTTCTTTGGTTGGAGTGGCCCTTCCGTTGTCATCGATACCGCATGTTCATCCGCTGCGGTTGCCATTCATATGGCATGCAAGGTAGGATTATCTGCATCCACGACTGACAATGTCGTAATTTTTCGATAGGAATACAATTAAACTAACTATGTCACGTCATAGGCGCTTGAAAGTAACGATTGCTCGATCGCTGTTGCTGGAGGTGTCAATGTCATGACCAGCCCCAGAGTCACGCAAAACTTGGCTGCAGCGTCTTTCCTTTCTCCCACTGGAGCCTCGAAGGCATTTGACCAAAATGCAGATGGATACTGCCGAGGAGAGGGAGCAGGCCTTGTTGTGCTGCGCCCCTTGGAAGACGCTCTCCGCAATGGAGATCCTATTCTCGCCATCATCGGGGGATCAGCTGTTAATCAGGGATCCAACTGTTCTCCAATCACTGTACCAAACTCGGAGTCGCAAAGATCCCTTTACTGCAAGGCCATGACAGCCGCTGGTGTTTTGCCTGACCAGGTGACTTATGTCGAGGCCCATGGAACCGGTTCGTGCAATATTTACTTGAGCAATATGCATCGGTTTACTAAATAATCACAGGAACCCAAGTCGGTGACCCAATTGAGTTTGACAGTCTTCGAAAGACATTCAACGGGCCAACGAGGAAGGAGACTCTGTATGTCGGCTCGGTTAAGGATAACATTGGACATGTCGAGACCGCATCCGGAGTGGCTGGTCTTCAGAAAGTCATCTTAATGATGCAAAAGAGCCAGATCACCAAGCAAGCCAACTTCACCCGACTCAATCCGAATATTCCGTCCCTGGAAAATGAGCTTATCGATATTCCCACCCGCTTGACCGAGTGGCAATCTGCGGCGGCCTCAAAGGCAGTTGCCATGGTCACTAACTATGGCGCTGCAGGGAGCAACGCAGCCATTGTAGTCAAGCAGCATGAAAGTTCATCTCAGACGTCGGCTAGCTCTCGCAACATTCCCTCTGAGGTACCAGTAATAATTGCTGCGAGCTCAGCGGAATCACTCCGGTCGTACTGCAAGGCGTTGATTTCATACGTCCGCGATGGGAACGCCGAGAGCTATATTGACACGGCTTACAACTTGGCGGTAAAGCAAAACAGAGATCTGGACTATATTCATGCATTCTCAGTTCCCTCAGACGATTCCTCCGCTTTGATTCTCAATCTTGAGTCACTTGATCTGGAACCGACCATGCCCAAGAAGAAGTCTCGCTCACACCTACCAGTTATTCTATGCTTCGGCGGCCAGAATGGTAACGCATGCCACATTTCGATGGAGCTATTTGCCCGAAATGAGCTAATCAAATACCACTTGGTGAGCGCAGCTGTGTTTCTTTGTGGCAACCATTCTTACATGAAATCTACTAATACTCTGTATCAAATTTAGATGGAATGCGAACGGGTCTGCCAGGCCCTCGGCCTTCCCAGTCTGTTCCCGACAATCTTCGATGCAGCTCCCAATGACGATATTGTCAGTCTCCATTGTGTTCTTTTCGCCATTCAGTATTCCTCGGCCAAATCATGGCTGGCTTCCGGTTTAAAGGTTGATCGAATCATTGGTCATAGCTTCGGTCAGCTCACTGGACTGTGTGTCAGCGGTGGACTCGAACTATCAGATGCCATATACCTGGTTTCCGAGCGTGCGAGACTCATCCGTGATAATTGGGGACCAGATCATGGGATAATGCTTTCTGTTGAAGCTTCAATTGCCGAAGTGGAGCGTCTTCTGGGCCAGTCTCCGGAAATTCTCCTCGATATCGCTTGTGTGAATGGACAACGCAACATGATTCTTGCGGGCGACGAGCTCTCTGTCCAGGCATTTGAGAAAATTGCGGTGCAAGGTCCCTCTACCATGCGTACTAGACGACTTAAAAACACACATGCATTCCACTCTCGATTAGTGGACAGCATTGTCCCTGCATTCACTCAGATTGCCCGCAGTATACAGTACTTCCCGTTGTCTATTCCTATCGAGGCATGCTCAGATGGGGATTGGTCTTCTGTGACACCAGCCGATATCGTTTACCATAGCCGTCACAGGGTTGACTTCCAGAAGGCTGTCGAGCGGGCGGCATCCAAAGCTCACGGCCCAGCTGTCTGGTTAGAAGCCGGATCTGCGTCTCCTGTCATCTCAATGATTCGGCAAGTGATCGAGGCTACCGCATCCTGCTCGGGCGACCATGTGTACCAGGCTATTGACTTGGAAGGCCCAGTCGCCCAGAAGAAACTTTCGCAGGCTACTGCCAACCTTTGGAATAATGGTGTATCTGTTCAGTTCTGGCCTTTCCACGATTCCCAGGCCAAGAGTTATAACTGGATCAACCTTCCCCCTTACCAATTTGCTCAAAACCGCCATTGGATTGACTACGATCCTTTCGCGTTTGCTCCGCCGCAGGGCGCGCCACCTGCGAGTCCAGCAGATGACCTTAACGTGTTCATTCGTGTTTTAAGCAAGGAACTCACTGAATGCATTTGCGCCGTCAATACCAATCACCCCCTATACCAGATGTGTACAAGTGGTCATGCGGTTGTAGATCAGAATCTGTGCCCTGCCTCCCTTTATATTGAGATGGTTGTCCGTGCTGCGGACTTTGTACGCTCGGACAACTCGTCTTCGCTGGCGATGCCCCATGTGCAAAACTTGGATATTTCGGCTCCGCTGGTGCTCAATCCACGCGGTGACTTGCTGCTCAAGCTATCGCGCATGCGATCGGATCAGACGTCATGGTCGTTCTCCCTCTACACTCGCGATACAGACCAATCCGTTATTGTTCATGCGACCGGAGATATTAGCTTGTATCCATTTGACTCCTCTGTTCCAATCTTTGCGCGCCTGAATTCTATGGGTCGTTTGATCGATTCGTCGCGAGTACAAGCCATCCAAAGCTCTCCGACTTCGAGCGGGCTCAAGGGTATCGCTGTCTACCAGGCGTTCCGCAGAGTCGTCAACTACGCTGAATGCTACCGTGGTGTGAGCTGTGTGTATGCGACCGAGCACGAATCTGCTGGAGTAGTAAATCTCCCTTTGTCCCCAACTCACGATAGCGCATGCGATCCTGTCCTTATGGACAACTTCATTCAAGTTGCTGGTATCCATGTCAATTGCCTGTCGGATATTCGCAGCCAGGAGGTTTATGTGTGCACTGAGATTGGAGAGTTCTTGATCGCACAAGCATTTGTCGGTAGAACTGGCACTTCTTCGGAAACTTGGGATGTCTATTCCAACCTCGATCGCACAGAGAAGGGGGTCATTGTATGCGACATCTTTGTGCTGAACCGTGCAACAGGCAAACTGGCTGTTGCTATTCTTGCTGTGACTTTCAAAAGTATTCTTATCACTTCACTTACTCGGGCTCTCAAAGCACTTGATGGTCAATCCGAAGAGCCAAAGGTGGTTGATAAAAATATCCCTCGGGACTTCAATCGCAAGGAACTTGATCATGTCACGTTGCAAAGTTCTCCTGCTCCTCGACAGATCGCTCCTGCACGGGACCATTTCGTTGACGTTCAAGCTATGCTCTGTGACTTACTTGGGATGCCCGCTGACGAGCTTCATCTATCTTCTAACCTTGAGGATATTGGTGTGGATTCACTGATGCGTACCGAGGTGCTCGCGGAGATCAAGAAAAGATTCAACGTGTCGATTTCCATATCTTCCTTGACTGAAAATCTGAATATCGAGGCGCTGGTTGGCATGATTTTCCCCGAGGCTTCCGCTGCGTCTGTGACGAATCAAGGCCCTGCCACCTCGCAAGTAGGGGCCGCTCATCTTGCCTCCGAAGGCGATGGCAGTTTGGCCGTACCTTATGTGCCCGTCCAAGCTTCACAGGGTTTGATGGACATTGCACCTGAGTTCTTCACGGAAATTCAAAAAAGCACGGCTCACGCAACGGCCACGAAATGGGACGGATTTTATCGCTCTGTCTATCCTATGCAGATGGAACTTGTCACTGCCTATGTAGTGGAAGCATTCCAATCTCTTGGGGTCGTGTTGGAGAACCTCCAGCCTGAGCAGTTAGTCCCACGGGTGGAAATCCTTCCCCAGCATGACCAGGTCATGAGACAGTTCTATACCATCCTAGAATCATCAAACTTGATCATGCAGGCCGGCGCTGGCTTTGTTCGTACGCACACCTCTGTCTCAAAGGTGGCTTCCTCTGAATTGCATGAACGCATTCTTTCGCTCTACCCGCAACATGCCTCTGAGCACAAACTTCTCAAGACAACTGGTTCGCAGCTTGCTGACTGCTTGACTGGTGATTCTGACCCACTTGCTCTCCTGTTTCAAGATGCTGAGGCCCGCGAGCTGATGGGAGATGTCTATACAAACGCTCCCATGTTCAACGCCGCAACCCGTCACTTATCAGAATATCTCGCTGGTGTCCTCGGTGGCTTAGATACTTCTCGTGAGATTAGAATCTTGGAGATTGGTGCAGGCACCGGTGGAACAACCAAGGCTCTGTTGAGTACACTCACGGCGGTCCCGAATCTCCGTCTCAAATATACATTCACTGATCTCTCATCTGGTCTCCTGGCCCTGGCACGCAAGAAGTTCAAAGAGTACAACTTCATGGAGTACCAGGTACTCAATATCGAGCAAGATCCTAGTCCAGGGATGTTGGGGCAGTACGATATCATCATCTCCAGCAACTGCATTCATGCGACCCGAAATCTCGTCAAGTCATCTACCAACATCAGGAAGCTTCTACGACCTGATGGAATCCTTTGCCTAATTGAATTGACGCGCAATCTTCCTTGGTTTGATCTTGTGTTTGGTCTGCTCGAAGGCTGGTGGTTGTTCGATGACGGCCGCAAGCATGCACTGGCCACCGAGGATGTTTGGAAGGAGAGCCTTTCCCAGTCAGGCTTTGAATGGGTGAACTGGTCCCTTAACCATACGGAAGAATCCAACACACTTCGGCTAATTACCGCCTCCCCAACACCTGCCTCCCCCCTGGTCAACAGCATGGATGCCGACACCGGTGTACCTAAGCAGGAAACAGTTGTCTATGGAGAGAAAGATGGTGTGAGACTATGTGCCGACATCTTTTATCCTGAAAGCCTTGAGCCTGCTGGACGGCGGCGTCCAATCGGTATGTAGGCGAATGACCTCCCTGACTCCCCTGCCTCCAAACACGATGAACAAGCACCTTTCTCATTCGACGATTAGCTCTCATGATTCACGGCGGAGGACACATCATGCTTTCTCGTCGGGATATCCGCCCAGAACAAACCAATATGCTACTGGACTCTGGCTTCCTCCCCGTTAGCATAGATTACCGGCTTTGTCCTGAGGTATCTCTCCTTGATGGACCCATGCTCGATGCTCGCGAGGCGTTGCGTTGGGCCAGGTGCACCCTTCCCAAGTTGAAGATTAAACGTCTTGATATTCAGCCGGATGGAGATCAAGTCGTGGCTGTTGGTTGGTCAACTGGAGGTCACTTGGCTATGACACTGGCCTGGACTGCCCCACAGGATGATATCGCACCGCCCGATGCGATCCTTGCCTTCTACTGCCCAATGGACTATGAAGATCCTTTCTGGTCAAAGCCAAATTTCCCTTATGGACAGAAGTCTTCTTCTGTCAGCACAGCTTCCGTTTTGTTGGAGGGTATGCGAGAGCTACCTATAACTGCGTACAACCCCTCAGCAAACAAGAAGGCCCTGGGAGGGTGGATGTCTCCAACTGACGCACGAAGTCGAATCGCACTGCACATGAACTGGACCGGACAAACACTCCCAGTTCTCCTCGGTGGCGGACAATATTTCAAGTCTCTGAAGGCCGGTACTGGTGACGAGATACCCGAACCCATGACGGAAGACGTGCAAGCGGTTAGCCCGCTTGCCCAGATCCGTCGCGGCACCTACAAATCCCCCACGTTTATCATTCACGGAACGCTTGATGATCTTATCCCGGTGACTCAAGTACGGAAGACATATGATGAGTTGGTTGTTCAAGGAGTTGAGGCTGAGCTTCGTGTTTTGGAGAAAGGGTTACACTTGTTTGATATTTACCCGGGGTACAAGGAGGATAGAGACGCCTGTCAGGCTGTCTTGGAAGGCTATGATTTCCTTCGCAGTCATGTTCGGATTTAGTTCGCTATTTCATTACAGTTAATACATATAATTTTCGGTCTAATGATATCTGTCTCTCATCCAATTGCACTTTATAATACCCTAACAACTTCCACCTCGACACTTATTATAGACTACTTCCTAACCCTACTTCAGCGAACACTTGCGATTATTTGAAAGTTGGTGGCAGCTGAAAGAAAATGCAAATTATGCCTCATCATAGGTACCTAAGTTTGTAGCTTCTTGTTGGCTCCAAGGGGATAACAACTTCCTCTTGGGATCAATCTGAGCCCACCTCAGCCCTTCTTTGCAATCATTTCCAGATATAACATCTTTATGTAACAAAGAAACACACTTGCATGCCCCAAACTGGAAACTGGCATCTTTTAGAATGGCCGTGCGCCGTCACTTCTTCTCCTGGATTCCACCTATGAGGCTGGCTGCCATTGGTGTCCATGTGGACTGACCAAAATACTCTTGCAAAAGCTTTTCGGCTTTTGCTGCTGGAGTAACTTCTCCCAGTGTCGCCTGTTCATCAAGCGGAGAATCTGGGATATGGGTATTCTTTGGCTGGATGTGTCGTAGAATCTCGACCACCTGCTTCCAAGTGAAGTGGCCGGCAGCAGCAAAGAGGCGCTCTCCCTTCACAGAACGGCTAAACAGTGCAATTGCGTGCAGGCGAGCAGTATCTACAACATCCACATACCATGCTTAACACAATGTATCAGCGCTACTTCTCTTGATTCGTTGTAAATCTACTCACGTAGAGGAAGAAACTTGAAGGGTACGGTATTCCCCTGGAGCATGCCGGTCACATATCCCATGGTTGAACCTCCAATGTTTGAGTGAAGCACATTTCCCACCTAATATGGATTATTAGCTCCACTGATCATGTTAATAGTACCTAAACTCACAGTAAACCATGGGAGGACTGTATTAAATTCAAAGCCTGGGTGGTTTTTCTCAACCCATTTCCACGCCTGGAACTCTCCCTGTGTCTTGCATTCACGATAAGCAGAGCGCTCCTTGGGAGTGGTTTTCCCCTCTGCCACGCAAATATCCCAGGAATCTGTACATATTTCTTCAGCTCCAGCATCATTTTCCAGAAATGTAACACTGACCCACGTCCAGCTTGAATCCTGGACCTTTAGGATAACCAGCAGCAACGATAGATGAAGTAAACACGACTCGCTTAATTGAGGTTTGAGTAGATGCTGACTGGAGAAGATTCGTATTGCCATTCACTGTGTACGCAATGGCGTCGTCTATGTCTTCCACCCCAGCATTTGAAGGCAAAGCCTGGGCCTAATTGCAAAGCTCAATACTAGTTCTATCGGAATTGGCGAGAAGAACTTACCACGTGAATGATGCCGGATATTCCTTGCACACATGCATCAAATGCGCCAGGCTTCTGGAAATCGGGCACCAGGACAAGCTCGCAGCAATCTGAGCCCCATTTCTCTGCAAAATAGTCATTGAGCCATGGCATTGGAGTGCGGACAGTTCCTCTGACCAAATAGCCAAGCTCTAGGAGAACATTGATGATGTGTGAGGCGATGTAGCCATTTGCTCCAGTGACAAGCACCCTTGAGCCACGGGGGATCGCATGTTCAGTATGGGTCATTTTCTTTTGAGATTTCGTATATGTGGAACAGCCAGCCGAATAGAGGTTCTCCTTCACTCACCCATTTTTTGGTTTGATCCAGCCCTGGCAAAAGGTATGAAGGTCCCCGTAAATTACGGTCGTGACAGTACCAAACCCCCCTGATGAACATGGATAATTCCCGCACTGTAGCGGTGAGGGCTCCTAGGTATCACAGACTATGTCTTATCATAACTGTGGATCGGCATTCGTCGTTCTACAATCGATCTAAAATTGATGACCCTCAAACTCGCATAGATCTGCGTCGAGGCGATTGGGGTGGAGATAAGGATCTGACGAGTCTATGCAGATCGTCCATTTTTGCTCCACTCTGGGCGCTACAAGGAAATCTTTTTGAAGAATGTACTCCATACCTATACCAGCTACTTACGCTAGTGTCGGATAATGTGGTGTAGCTGAGACCCCTTGCATTGTGCATGTTCCCCACATATGTCATTAATGCATTGTTTCTATAGAGTCCACAGGTTAGACGTGGCACGCTGTTCTGCATAGAGATCATCCCACGATGGCACATAAAAGCAAGGGCTTGCGTAAGAATAAGCAAAAACACGTAGAAATTTTTTTTAAAAAAAAAACCCTTATCTCAACACACCCTATCACGACAGCTCGAGCGAGAACTACGCTAATGTATATGCACGTACTTGCTTTTTTTTCTTTGGTAATACTACTGGCAAATTATTACTAATCAGTCAATAGTACCTTGGTAGGTACCCACCTAGGTATCCAGTACCTTACAGCTTCTTCTGCATTCATTTTTGAAAGAATACGGAGTACTATATTCATTACTAGTGGTATACATGCATTAGCGTAGTTCTCGCCTAGGCTGTCGTGGTAGTGTACGACAGGAAGCCCTCGGTCTTTTTCATATGGGATTTCCATTAAGCCAGCATCAAGCTCAACATTGTTCTCTATTTGAATCTGTTTATTCCCTTTCATGCAAACATGTCACTGGTTCAGGACCTCGTAAGTTTCCGAAAATGGATCGAAATAGAACAAGGGTCAAAAGAAGCGTCCACTGATTCTTATATAGGTTTTGATAATTACGGGCAGCTCGTCTGGAATCGGACTCGCAACTGCTACTGCAGCTTTGGATAACGGAGCGAAGGTGTTGGGCGTCGATGTCTCATCCGCCCCTGACTCCCTGAGTAGAAACTCGAATTTCAAGTTCTTGGAGGGTGATCTCACTGATGAGAACGTAACCAAGCATGTGGTTAAGGCATGTATTCGGGAGTTCGGCGGGCGCATTGATGGGCTGTTGAACATTGCCGGAATCATGGACAACAATGGCAGTGTGGATAGCCTCTCAAATGAGATGTGGGATCGGTGCATTGCAGTTAATCTGACCGCTCCTGTGAGATTGATTCGCGAGGTTATCCCCACTATGCGAGAGCAGAAAAGTGGCAGCATCGTGAATGTCGGTAGTAAGGCGGCTACTAGTGGCGCCGCATCTGGTGTTGCCTACACAGCGAGTAAGAGTTTCCGCTTGATAATTATCTATGATGAAGCATGCTAACAATAGTCCGCATAGGTAAACATGGATTAATGGGAGCGACAAAGAATGTGGCTTGGAGATACAAACAGGAAGGGATTCGTTGTAACGCTGTGTGCCCGGGAGGTGTTCCAACTGGTATTGTCCAGGCATCAGACCCTACAAGTTGGGATAGAGCCGCGATGGAAAGCATGGGACCAGTCCACCAGGCACATGCCGCAGATCGGTCGAAGGGACTCGGTGTTGAAACCGACGATATTGTCCAATGTATTCTGTTTCTTGTGTCCAGTACGAGTAAGAGGATCAATGGGGCTATTATTCCAGTCGACAATGCCTGGTCGGTGATTTAGTATTCTACTCTTTTCAACATGAACGATATGGATTTAAAAGATAGCAAATTATGGTGCTCACCAGATCACTTAGATTTCTAGAGTGGCGGTGATATATTTTGGCAACCTAAATGCAAAATCCTTCAATATTCCATAACAGCCTCACAATCCTCAAGCCCCAGTTCTCTTCAGTCACGTAGACTATATTCAACAACAAATCCAAAAACCCAGCAGACGGTTGCAAGAAAAAAGGCGGACTTGGAATAATCCTCTACCTTGGACGATTTTCCAACCCGGGTTGCCTGCAAAAGAAGGGAAAATCCAGCAAAGTGACCACCAACAGACACGATGAAGAAAGACCATCCAAGCCCAGTCAAGGCACCTGCAGTTGCAAGGAATGCGGTAGATGCGTAAAGGAGAGAATACGCGACAGTTTGAATGCTGTCCTTGAATCGCACCGCCATATTCTTAACGCCAACTTTGATATCCTCCTCGGTATCCTGCCTCGCGTAAATCACATCAATCATGATAATGACCGTCGCGATAAACAAGTACATGCAAACAGTAGGCCCTAGCCGAAGGAGAGGATCCACCTCAAGACTGTGCATCGCCATTGGGACAGCCCAACCGATATTCGCCAGAGTGAGTTGCGGAAAATCAGTGAACCGCTTGCCAAAGGGATAGAGCAGTGCAAAAAATGTGATAATGAGGCCGTCGAGTAGGCAATTACGGGGCAAAAAGGACACCGCGTATCCGCCACACGAGAATAGAACGATTGTCAAAAAGCCAGCGTTCAATTTGGAGACCGCGCCCCGGGGAATCGGTCGCGTTTTTGTCCGCGAGATTTGACCGTCGAGATCCGCATCGACAAGGTCGTTCCAGGCACATCCTGCACAGCGGAGGCAGAACGACCATATGATTAGCACGATGGTGCTTTTGGCGAAGACACTATTTGGGGTGGTTGAGGGTGCGAAGCAGGCGGCGAAAGCGATACCAACGAGGTATGGAGAGGTGTTGAGATAGAACCCCAATGGTCGGTGTATCCTCATAAGCTCACCGTAAGCTACTAGAGTTGTAGGCCAGGATTTTCGGGCTCTAGCCTTTTCGTAGTGTAGTCCCATTTCCTTTCCTTGTGCCATGCTGAGATAAAATGAGGACTGAATGTTGTATAGAATGATGATCTCGATTTTGGGGTTTCAGGATAGAGAATACTGCTTCTAATGACTAACAGAGTTATACCGTGAATGTAAATTTCAGGGAAGATAAGACAGAGCTTGTATGGAGTGTATCCGTCATTCCTAGACTTTGGGTAGCACACGAAATATGCAGTACGAAGGCTGCAAATGTCCCACAATTAGCGATCATCAGAGACCCTGTACTATCCTGTCTGCATATGCAATATTTTAGTGTGCAAGCTTCACTGCATATGATCTACATCAATAGGTGTAAATGAGATGTCGGGAAAGAGGGCAGCTGAATCCCTTGCGGGTTATTTGTTGCTCACCTGTGCTTATCAACCCATTGGGGGGTGGGGTGTATTGAACCTTCGGCACGAGATAGAGTCCCACTTCGAAGCCAATAAATATTTATTATATAGTTCTACGGGGATTGACACTGTGTTTCGGAGCTATACTGTTATCAAAAGTTCTCATTCCAAGATACATAATGTGTGCAATTATCTATGTCTCACCAAAGACCAGAGAGCAAGTATGAGCGGATCCAGGGAATAAGCAAACAGACAAGAAGCGAAGTGATCCAGAGCATAGCCCAAGGTCGCGGGGCTAGATTTGTCTTTGTAGAAATTTCCGTGTGATTGTTCTCTTTGTTCCGATCTGGCACCGGGAGGTAGTCGAGAATATCTCCTCCGGAAAGAATTTTGGAGGTGCGCCTCACGATCAAACTACCAATGTGAGGGAAGATGTATCTTCCCACAAAAGCTTTGACTCGGTCATCTCGAGTGTGGAATCGAGCCCCAAAACTTGCTCGGGCGCATGTACCTTTGGCTCGATCAAATCGCTGGATCTTGTACTCCTGTAGCATTGCCTCGATGTCGGTCTCCAATGGCTTCTGAATTCCATCTATATTTACCAGACGATTTATCTGGGAAGAAAGCACAGCAACATCTTCGATGGCCGTGTTTGCGCCTTGTCCAATATTGGGTGTCATCTGAAGAATCTCTAATTAGCAGCTCGATCTTCAATAAAACTTTTTGAGGTCTCACTTTGTGGATACTGTCCCCAAGAAGTACTATCCGTTTGAAGTGCCAATTCTCGAATAGACCCTCTTCCAGCGCCGTCATTGAGGCCAATTCCTTGGTCTCCCACAGGTCTCCCACTGTAACATCATCCACAATTTTGACGTGGCGCAGTTTGCCGCAAAGTTCTGTCGCGTCTGCTGGGGAGTACCGAGGGGCATCGGGGTAAGTGTAGACTTGGTCAAGTTTGTGGATTATAAACCAAAACACGCGGTCTGCTTTTCCGTGAAATGTTATAATGCAGAACTTATCACCGTACCGATTGACATGGTCCCCACTTTGAAGTCCAGGTATCGCCTGCGAGATTCCAAAGAGACAGGCATATTCAACAGTAAGTGCTAAAGAGGTACAATAAATATTGTCAGCTTTATTCACTCATGCGGTGCCACTCCTAAAGTACCAAAATTTCGTAACTTACCTTTGCGCTCTTTTGGGGTGATCAATCCAGGTTGCAGTTCATCTGCCAGCCTCCACATCTCGGAACGTATCCGGCTGTGAACACCATCTGCGCCGACGATAAGATCACCCGTGTAAATTTTCCCATCATCCGTCACTACACTGGCATTTCCAGTGGATAATTGAACTTGAAGCACCCTCTTATTAACAATGATCTTCGACTTGTCGGGGTAGCTCTGGTAGAGCACTTCAAGAACCTTCTGCCGGTCAAGAGAAACAACGGGATACTTCAGACTAAACCGTATCTTTAGCAAGCAATGTCTCAAATGTAAAAAATCAGGAACTAACAGTTTGTGAATTTCCTTCGGAAGTAGGCTGCTGAATGAGAATCCATCAGGATACGAAATATGCATCCGGTCTATCGGCGCGGTGAGCTTTTCCATGCTCTCGTAGACTCCGAGCTGCTGTAAAACCTGGGCGCCATTGGGCCATATTCCGATGAATGCTCCTTCCTGGGGGGCGATCTCGGCTCTTTTTTCCAGAATTACGTGGTCTATACCAGCCCTTAATAAACAATGTGCCAATGTCAACCCTGTAATTGAACCCCCGACGATGATGACTTTGAACTTTGGCTTCTCCATGGCTGCCATTGATCTCGAACTTGGAGATGACAACGAGCTAGAGTGAAACGAAACTCAAAGCGAAGGTAATTTTGATCGGAATTGTTGCTTTCAAACTCGGAAATGGGAAGAAGGGGCCGAGTGGGATAGAAAATCTAACATCACGGACTCAGGGTAATGCGTTGTTTTTTTCTTTATCTTGGATGTAACTTCTTCAAATTTTCAAATTTTCATATTAATTTGCTTTTCACGGAGGCCTTACATGACTCTTCACTTCACCCTTGCAGAGAGATAATCACAATATGATTGGGCTATCCTGCAGAATGACCTTTTTTTAGGTGCGTGGCTGGGTACTTTGCTAGCATTCCAACCGTAAGAGACATCCATTTTCTAGGTCCCACTTTGGCTTGCAGCGGTCTGCAGATTCTCCCCTTCAGGGCTTAAATTTAGGTTCGGGTGGACGCGGTGGAGAGTTACCCGTCTCACACCCTCTTCTGACCAAGCAATGTACCAATCTGCTAAACTTAGTGTGTTAATTATTATAAGCGCGGATCTCCTAACTGTAACCATGTCCTTTTCTATTTTCAATTACATACAGTAGATCCGTGCATTGATCAGCGTGTCTTGCACCACAGCAACCGAATCATGCTTGACCAATTTCCATACATCCACCTCTTCCGCCTTCAGCTCATTTAGATTTCTTGGCTGCCGCCACGGCCTTGGCTTTTTCTTGACGGCGGATGGAATAATAGATAATCGGATACATGAAGTCCATGAACAAAGTCAAGCCGATATAGCACTTGCACATGGGACTCTCAAACCAGGGCCCCGCAGCATTTCCAAGCAAGTAATAAATGGTCAGCTTGATGAAACCTCCGAAAGTAGCGATTGCTCTCAGTCCCCTTTAAACGTGTCAGCAGCACGAGCTTCAAGATTGCGAACAGAAATGGACCTACCAAGTCATGATAGAGGCGCCACGAGTACTATTACGGGAAAGGATCTGGCAAATCGGCCCAAGACTGGCCAAAGTCTGGCACAACACACCACCATAGAAAAATCCTAATTCTGGCCCAACCTCAGCCGCAAAGGACAGCTGGGCAGCTGCGAAGCCGAGAATTACCGCTCCATAGACAAAGTAGATATTCCGCTGCACAAATGGGAGATAGCCCCACTCGTTGTGCGCGTATCTGGTAATGAAGACAATAACAATACAATGAACCAGGAACCATACCCGAACTCCACCTTGCCAGTGTGCGCTGGCAGATGGGTAGACAAAGGCGTAGGTAAATTCCCATGCAATGTCGCAACAGATTGGAAAGATTCCGGTACTCGGCAGCTTGTCCTTCCAAGATGTATACAGCATGCTAAAGTAATTCAAGGTCCAGCAGATACCTGCCAGAATGCGGAGGAATTCCGCAATGCCTGCCAGTGCATCTTGGTTTTGCACAATGACAGAGGATAGGAATTCTTTGTCCATCCTTGATAATCGAATAACAGAAACCCCGAATCCGATCGTCGTGATCGAGATCGAGAGATGAGTGTATACGAACGAAGGGTGATGGCTTCGCCACTTATGCTTTATATCCCGCGCTCGACGATCGATTACTGTATATTGCTAACTTGGCGTTTCTTTACGAGCTGAAAATGCGGCATTATGCAAGGATTGTTGCATGCCACCTGTAGATTGGGTCTACATGTATTAGCGGGAAGAAATACAGAAGGGGTAAAGTGGAATCGAATGGGCCTCGGAATATATCCACGCCGTGTAAACTCTATGCATTCCTTTATTGGGCGATTAATTACCCCATTAAGCACCCGTATGAGCATGTTGTTTTTTGCTTTACAGTTGGTCTGGGTCTTCATCTTATATGGGGGGACGCGTTACCTCGCTCGCTCCTGTATTGAAATGACTGGGTACAACATACGTAGGATCGATTACAAACGTCGTCTCCGGTTTCAATCAAGGGTCGCCAATCTCCGATTTACCATCCTTAACAATCTCCAACAAGTTCAGCTGCTCTTCGACCTGTACCCAGGCACTTGTGCGCAGAACGCCAGTGAGCCACCAATTCCCAGCCGAGTCCTTTCCTACTACCGATAACACATTCCGGAAAGAGATCGGCGAGTGCTGAACACCATTGACATAAGAGGGCTTGCCAGGGATAGTAATTTGCCTCTCTTCTGGACTTGTAGACGGTAATATAGCAGGCGAAAAGTCCACATCGTATAGGCGGGCTTTATGCCAGTTGGAGCAGGACAAAAGAACCATCCGAGGGTCACCTACCAATGCTAGATACCCTGTCTTTTCCATAGTCTGCATTTGTAGCGCTGCCATTGCCTCAGCTTGCTCAGTCGAGCGCTGCTGGACTAATGATTGCCTAATTCGCAGGGCAATTTGCCCCAGCGACTCATCGGCCAACTGACTTCCCTGGAGGAAAGTGGGACACATGCACAACGCATTGCCCATGTAGACCTCATTCTCAGAATCAACAATCTCATCAGCGGAAGTTCGCAAGTTCAAGGCATTATTGACCATAATTTGTTGGCTTTCCCGGAAACCCAGTGCACCCTTCAGCGTACGAACCCACCACGCCAACAAAACATCACTTTCACTGACGAAAGATGTTGATTTTTGATCAGCGGATGTAATGTCTTGTACTTCAGTCGTAGCTATCGAGTAAAGATGCTTGAATGATGATGCAGGTAAACAGATCATGCGTCGTTCCTCCTGACGGTGTCGAATTCTTTCAAGGATATTTAATCCGATGAACCAGAGAAAGTCTTTTCGACCAAATACACGATTATAGTAGATGTAGCTCTCTGCCGGTGTTCGTTGGGCGAGTTCAGAAAGCGGGTCAGATCGGAATTCCCGTAGCTTTGGAACCGCCTTCTCGTCTCGTCGAAGAGTTGCGCTCCATGCAGTCAAGAAAGTCTTTATTCCCATCACGTCAGCCAGGGTGTGGATCCAGGTTACGGTAAGGATTGTCGCATCGTTAAACTTGACTGCGTGGATGGATAGTTGAGGTCGATCGGTGTAAAGCCAGTCGTCCAGCTTTGTAGGACTATCTGGGCTCCGGAGATCGGAACTGAATTCATCGGGAGTACCAAAGATGTGGCCTTTGTTGCCTGCTTTGGGAAGTGCCTTTCCCAGTTCATGGTCGTTGATGCTCATCTCATGATCAGAAATGGTGAAGTGGTAGGCTGGTCTGGAAGCATCGAAGGTAGCTGGGATATGGTACTCGAGCCTTCCATTCTGTATGAAGCAGCCTCAGTGTTAGCATGCAAGGTTTCAGATTGATCTCCGGGGTACAACACCGACATTCATGCGAATTCTAGCTCCTAGTTGGTTCCAGCCATGGCTATTAAAGAGGTTGTCCAAAGCCTCACGAAGTTTTGCGGTATCCAAGACATCATCGAATTTTAGAGAAACGTCGAGA
Organism: Penicillium expansum; assembly: GCF_000769745.1. Lineage (NCBI taxonomy): Eukaryota > Fungi > Ascomycota > Eurotiomycetes > Eurotiales > Aspergillaceae > Penicillium > Penicillium expansum. The sequence goes on from NW_015971423.1 coordinate 124,408, forward strand.
ACAGTGCCGCGCATCGACTTGGCTGTATCCCAAAATCGAAGTGGAATTATGTCATCTGTTGAGACAGTGTCTGGTTGGCGCGGTTGCGAGCTGTAGCAAATTCCCATAGTTCTGACAGAGCGATTGGAGACTAAGTCGACTCTTAGGAATCTTGGAAGACAGTGTGTTCAAAGTTGTAAATTACGATGAATTATGCTTGCGATCGTAATTTTTCCCATCAAGGTCAACTTATGTATCAGGCAAACCATATCATGCGCCAATGGCCCCTTGCATGAACTCGCATATGTAAGTACTAATATAGGTGGTGCTCGACAAGTAACCCCACTAAAGCATTTGCTCCCTGTGGTTTTCTTATCCGTCTTACGCTAGATTTTCAGCTCCATGCACCCATAATTTTTGGATTTATTGGCATATCAAATCGGAGGCAACTCATCCTTGTACCGATGCAAGCCGCTGAATCTGGCCTAGAAGGTCGGTTTGGTCAATATAAAGGTTCCAGTCCCCGAGACGTAGTTTCCCACGCCCTATTCCGTGTTTAATTGCTTCTTCTGTCAAAAGACACCCATCATCTCATCATGCATCCCGACAACCAACTGGAGACTGCCATCAAGAATGGGTTCGACCCAAAATCTCTCATGGCCTTGGAATTGACCAAGGTAAATGAGCCTGTTCGGACAATTCTTGAGGAGTATAGCAGAGTTCCGGCTGGTCAAGTTTTACAGCATGTTACGGAACTGGTTAGTTATCTTGTTAATCAACCAAGACCGATGTGGCTGACCTTTGACAGAGAGATCGCGCATTCAAAGTTGTGAGTCTTCAGGCCTGTATAACATTCCTTCCATACCAAATTATAAATTAACATGAGGCTTTGACCTTAGTTCCCCTATGCTTGCATTGGACAGGCGTCATTCCTTGAATTGAGCATTGCCTCCTCTCCAATGTACCCCGAAATGCTGGAGCGAGTCAAGAAGGGTGAGAAGCTCCTTGATCTCGGTTGTGCTTTTGGTCAGGAGCTGCGACAACTGGTAGGCTCTTACTATTTTATCCCTTCAGTAGATGGTTTTTGGCGAGTCTGACCCATGAAATTTCGAATCCTAGATATACGACGGTGCGTCCCCTGAGAACCTATACGCCTCTGACCTGCGCCCCGAGTTCCTCGACCTAGGTCACGACCTCTTTCTTGATCGCCAAACTAGCAAGATTAACCTCATACCCGCCAATGTCCTCGACGACAATTCGGATCTAGTCACCAAGCTGACCGGCCAACTCGGCGTCGTCTACATCTCGCTATTTCTCCATGTCTTCGACTTCGATACTCAAATTACAGTCGCCAAGCGCGTGTTTAGCCTTCTAGCCGATAAGCCTGGCTCCCTGCTTGTCTGTCGTGTGGTTGCATGCCGGGATCAGGAGATTCTGAACAACGCCAGCGCCCGTCTGCCGTACTATTATCATGATTTGGCTAGCTGGAATAGACTTTGGGAGCGGGTTCAGAAAGAGTCGGGGCTTCAGTTGCATGTGGAGAGCTGGGAGCAGGAGGATGCTCTGGCTAAAAGCCACCCTCTTCCTGGCGTTTATATGCTTGGATCTTCTATTCGCCGGGAGTAGATGTTGTTTCCTGGTGCCTATATCTGACTTGAATGAAAAACTTCATTCATGTTAGTCTTATCCCATCCACCTTGCAATAATTGCGAGGCTATCTGGCCACCCTTTTTATGATAAGCTCGTCAATGGAGATGGAATATATATACTTACGATTTATATTATCAATTGTAAACTCTCCAACCGTCCTCCGTACACCTTCTGTTACAGCCCTCCGTGTCATCTGGGTTCCTTATACACGCCTTGGACAATTTACGAGAAATTACAGTCGTTTTCCTGGATTGGTCCTAAAATCTCCTGAAGAATATTGAAGATCTCACCATGAGACAGCTAAGTTTCTACATCAATGTCCCCGGCTCTAACAATCATTATAATGCTATGCGGAGTTTGTCACACGATTAAGACAATTTCTAATCACTATATGTCTGAAGGCCTGGCAACTGAGTCACGCTACCTGGTAAAGATTGATCCTGGGCCATACACTTTTGTCTACATCTACCAACCTCTGCTCTCCTAAGAGTAAAGGCCAGTAAGTTATCAGCATGGACTAACTCCCCAACATAAAGTAGGATCCACTACAAGTAATAATATTATTCCTCTTTACCATGTCCCATTGAATCTATGATGGGTTCTGCTATAATTACATCAAGGGTAGCATTGTCCTTCCTCCCCATATGTTATCGAACAAGGCATGGGTGATCAATTTCCGCATGTGATCATATCAATATGTCTCATTTGTCACAGCTGTCCGGCATTTCCCAATGTTGATCGATGCTTCTGAGTTTGTGGCTAGCTGAAATTCTCACCAACTGTCAGGTATTCAAGGGGATAGCTTCAAGGGGACTTGAAAAAGTGCGCATGTTGTACCCTGTCATGGCAGCTCAGCAGAGAAGAAAGCTAATTTATGCACGCCCCAAGTAATAAGCATGATATTCTTTCAAATGCACACAACAAATTAAATAATAGAAAACGCTATGATCTGCATACTAATATCTAAATAGGAATAGTCTTTGGTACTAGTATTACTAGCAAAAAAAAAGCAAGTACGTGCATGGCATTAGCCTCCCCTCTCAGCCGGGCATGGCAGAATAATTGTTCCATTTGAAGTATAAGCTCAATGCCCGCTCTAAGAGGTTGAACAGGTCATAATGACAAAGTCGCCCAATTTTAGGATCATTCTATAATCTCCACTATCCAATAAAGCGAAGGTCGATCTCAGGTTGTGTCCGGCGGGAAGTGCCGGAAGGCTTTGCACGATCTTCGTGTAAACTATCTTTGCAGAAGACTCGAGTATCAAAATTAAGTTTGCGTAAGGGAAAATAAGTGGCGGTTTTGTTTCTCTTTGATTGGAACCAATGTAACATTTGACGTATATACGGGATCAACAGAAACATCTTCAGCTGCGCCCTGCATCCTCCACCTGTCGTGAAAAGCGGAATACCCACAGCCTTCTTGAGATCCATCAAATGACGTTACCTCTCCGAAAGTAATAGACTCGGCGTGCTACCACAGTCTGCTACAGTAATCCAGTGGTGCCATCATATATATGCATGAATGCGGAGTCTAGTGTTTTTGGGTTGGTAGCCTCCCTGTGGCGAGAGAGATAATATACTACTGATAGGTCTATGGTGTACACACAAGGGTATGGGGTCTCCTTGCTCTCTATGTCTTGTTTCTGGATGACCGGGCTACATCCCAATTATTGGAACAGTTGCATGCCCGAAAGAAGAAGGAAAAAAAAACTTTAGAATAATACAGTGGGTTTCTAGTGAATGACTCCTAGTCGAAAGCGTAATATATTAAGAAGAGAGGAGCCCTCCCGAACGCTACTACCTTCAACTACAATTCTTTTATCTCTTCTTATTGAGATTCTTGAGCAACTTCGCAATGAAATTGCAGTATCTTTTCCACGGGCTGTGTCTCCTCAAACTCATCGAGGCACAGACTGACGCAGAGCAATTCAAAGCCACCTGTGACTCCCAGGACGAACAAGTCCAGACCCTGGACAGTGGATACAAATTCAAGTTCATTTGCGGAAAGACTGGAGTCACCGGCAATAGGATTGGTTTCGCCCAAGAGACTGGAACCCTTGAAGATTGTGCTGCACTCTGCGCAGACAATGCCGAATGCAAGGGAAGCATGTGGGACTATGGATTCAAGTCTTGCCAGCTCTATAACAATGGAGACGATCTTCAAACCCGACGTAGGGGAATTTTCCTGCGCCGCGAGGAGGAAAGCAGTTCCGCAGACTGCACAGCGGTGGAGGCTGAGCTTCGGGAGTGCGAGGCTGCAGAGATAGTACTGCAGGACGATTTGAAAACCTGTCAAACCACTCAGACCGAGTCGCAGCAAGCACACACCGAGGTAGCAGAAAAGCTCGAAGCCTGCGAGTTTGAAAGAGACCTTTGTGAAGGCAGCGTGGACGACGCGAAGAAATGTGAAACTGAGAATTCGCAGATCACAGATCTGACTGAAGAGCTGCAACAGTGCACCACTGCAGCTTTGTCTAACACTCTCCAGTTGGAACAATGCCAGTCCACCTCCTCTTCGTGTGCCGTTGATTTGCAGCAATGCCAGTCTGCTTCCTCATCATGTACTATTGACTTGCAGCAATGCCAGAATAACGCTGTATCTAGCGCTATCGAGTTGCAACAATGCCAGTCTACCAGCTCTTCATGTGCTCTCCAGTTGCAGCAATCCCAGGCTGCCGCTTCTTCTAGTGCCAACCAGCTGCAACAATGCCAGAACTCTGCTTCGTCTACCGCCACTCAGTTGCAACAATGTCAGGCCACTGCTTTGTCTACCGCCAATCAGTTGCAACAGTGCCAGGCTACCGCCTCGTCTAGCGGTCTTGAATTGCAACAATGCAAAGCCAATGCCGCGTCTACCACTCAACAGCTGCAACAATGCAAAGCAGATACTGTGGCCAGCGCTGGGGTTCCCGCATTCAACGAATGCAACGCTGGCGGCAATGGTCAGATCGTCAAGATTGGCAACAGGTCTTTCAAACAGAGGTGCAATGTAAGCATGTGGAAGAGTCGAATGCCTCTGAGAAGGGTTGTGAGGCCGGGTCTCACGAGGCAGGAGTGTGCACTGATTTGCGCTCTCGACGGTGGATGCAGGAGTGTTTACTTTGTTAGGTCGACTATTACAATCGGTGAATGCCAGCTCCAAAACGAAAATATCGAGTCTAAGCTCAACCAGGGCAATGCAGATATTGCTTACATCCCCGTGTGAGTCTAAAGAACTTTGTCTTGAACAAGTCGGCAGATGGTAGATTATGTACCTCTTCATTGTTCTTCATCCAATGAAACCAACTTTCATCGTGATAGTTGCATTTTTCAAGTCGAGTTTTGGCATTACTATACTATCTATAGTGGTTGCGACTATTGTCGCTCTTTTTCTGTAATCTCACTGTTAATTAGTAGCTTGGGTCCTGCCGGACCCATGTTCCTTTTTTACTTTGTGTTTATCTCCAGGACCTCTCAGAGAATATAAACACCGCTCAGTGATTGAGCATTTCAAACCAGTTTGAACAATTTATTGTAACTATATTGAGCTTCTATCAGGAGTTACATGACCTACAAAATCTGTATATCTGTTTTTGTCTTATAGTTCGCTCATGGACTTGATGAGTTATAAGACACAAAAAATGTTCTTGATATTTAAAACCCGTCTCGGTCAACACACCCTACTTTGTGGCAACAAGCTACGGAGTACTTCTATCCACATTAAAGAGTTTGAATCTCACAATCAGCCCCGACGCAAGATCTGCATAATCAGTGTTGGCTTCCAAAATGGCCAGTAAGATTTTCGTCCTCCCTCGCAATTGCTGTTCTCGGCCTCATGGAACTCATCAAGTAATTCTTGCGGCGTGTCCAGAGTATTCTTGTTGTTCACGGTGATCATGATGGTCTTGGCAATGCTGGGCACACCATCTTGGTCTATAACAAATAGCATCCAGTAACCAGGGATGAGAATTCCGGGTTCATCTGGAAGTCTAATACCATAAGAGGATTTTCTGCGAGGAAGAGGGATAAGTCGAAGAGGAATCCGTCTTTGGTCGGTATTAACTGTGTGTGTCGTAGTGCATAGACGAACCAGAGAAGCATTCACGAGTAGACCATTGGCCTGGAAAGCAAATATCCCGCCAACTTTCGCAATTTCGGGTACACCAGACAAAATCTCTGGTCGGGTACGAAGCTCTCCAGTCTCGGTGAGAAGATACGGTGGCGTGAATATCTGGGCATCGTAGTGGTTGGCAGAGCAGTTACCACAAAGACCACCACCACCATTCAACACCCGGCCATCGGGAAGCAGGATAGATATAGTATGATAAACCCTGACAAAGTTGTTCTCCTGGAGCTGGATGAACGTATCGGTTTCAGGATCATAAATTTCGGGCACGAACTGCACATTCTCTTCATTGAACGCGACACCGAATGTCTGGCCTCCAGCAATAAACACTTTGCCGTCTGGGAGGACCACCGAAGTGTGGAAGACGCGCTCGTAATGCATCACACCATTTTGACCAGCTGGCCGGACGGTCGGCTTTTCACCAGGCTCACCGATGGTGATAATATGGGCGTTGCTTGTGGCCCAAGATTTGTCATAATCTGGGGAACCTCCAAAGGTCAAAATCTTTCCATTGATAGCATCAAACATAACGGCATTGCCAGACATGGCATCATCGTCATCTCGGCGGTCACCGGCGGGCTTAAAGTTGCCTTTTCCTTCGGTATAGTACCAGTTCATAGCTCTACTAGGACCGGCCTGGAAAATTGTGTTTTTCTTCCAGCCAAAGAGCCATGCGTGGTTATCTGCTCTCCAGGGACCTTCCATGTCGTTGGTTAACATAGGTTTAACACTAGCTCCTGTAAGCAAAGTCCAGGTCTGAGTGTACGGATCCCAGATTTCGCCGTCTTTATCGACATTTGAGCCTCCCGCCCAGGAACCCCCAATCACAAACACACGGCCGTCGGACATTGTGGCCGATGCCTGATATCCGCGTCGGAGTCTCATTGGGGGCCCTTTAACCCACATGTCAGCTGTCGAATTGTACAAACTCGTCTCCGATGCATCATTGCCACCCGTGACAACCATTAGACCAGTACCGTCGATCGAGATACCAGGGCAAAACATATCATGCTGGGTGTTGGTCACAATACGCTTAGACACAGTATTGTTGAGTGGATTCCATCGACTCATAACGGTCTTGCCCCCTGGCGTAGAGTGAAAGTGATCGGATGCCCACGATGACCACAGAACAATGTTGCCAGATGCCTCCTGGGCACCGGAAACTGGGACAACGGGAAAGTTGACAGTTGGGCCCCATATGCCACGTTTGGGATCCTGAGGAATGGTGTACAGGGTAGCATAGATATTGAGTTCAGAGATTCCAACCGAGGAGGGCTCGGCTGCTTGAGCGTTGGCGACCAGCCTGACGTATCGCCCATAGACTGGCTCAATCGCGGCCATGCGCTGTCTGTTCGAGTCCGGCCACATGCCGTATGCAACCGGACCCTTCCAGCTTTCTCCATCTTTGCTAATGTAGACTTCATGTTCCGTGATCAATTGATCCTGGGCAGCATCAAGAGGTGGCAAAATCACCAGGGCATTGACCGTGTACGTTTTCTTCATGTCGATTGTGATATTATGGGAGCCACGTGCAACAGTGCTATACCAAGACGTGGTATTTGTGCCATCGATGGCATTTTGGCATTCGTTCCCGTCGCGGGAGGTGCTGCACTGTAGCTTCCATTCCGTGCGGGGCACTCGGATGCCTTGGTACGGAGGGGATTCGTCATTGAACAAAGGTTGCCATGAAGGGTTATCGTATTTTCCGTAGCCGGAAACACGACCAGAATTCATAGCCTCCATCATGTAGGAGCTCATAGCGTTCACCGTCCCAAAGGAGGCCCCGACGAGCAAATGAGCCCATTGGACCTTCATCGTGACACTGTGAGAAAGCTATAAAAGAGGATAAGAATATATGACCGGGGCTATTCCTGTTTTTCTTAAGAGAGAACGACGCAGTTGAGGGGGGGCGCTCGCATATAAGAGGTCCGAATGGTTCCCTGCCATCTTCATCACAATCAAATCGTAGGAATGATCATCACGACCGCAGCCACGACCAAAAAAGGGTTCGACCAATAAATGACAGAGAAAAGCTCATTGCATCGGCTTGAAAGTGAGCCGAGGGGGAAAGGCTGATGATTGGTAGGCCTGGAGATCTACCTTGTTCCTGAGCCAGTGATTGGATCGGCAAAGTCAGGGTTAAATCAAAATAAAAAAAGCAAATTTTGACGACCGCTCTGTTTCTCACCAGTGGAACAGCGTCAGTTTGCTTTTGCGGGGTGCCTGTGGGGGTCCATGGCCCCTTTTCAGCTAGCACATTCCTAAGTGTGCAGGTTTAATACTCCTGCCCTGAATTCAATACATGTTTACTGCGTACAGTTGAACCTTATTGGATGAATGCCTCCGAAGACGATCTTCGCTCAAGCCGGCCCGGAACTTTACCTTAATTGGGTGTTGGGCTGGGGGTAATTCTTTAATTCTTTTCCTTTCTTTTTGCCTATGTATGTTGTATTGCCCCAACTCTATTTTATAATCGGACTTTCGGCTGGTTCAGCTGGATTCCGAAGCGCCACATTTTGAGTTTTTGACAAGTCATAAAGTCGTAAATCTTTTCATGGCGAACAGAATATGTTCTCTCCTTGCATACTTATTAGGAGCTGATGCTTAATGGTGCTTCTTTGTCATATGAGCTGGTTTCGCTATGCTCGTCTTAGTATTCAAAGTCTCCAGAATATTTAAAACTATACTACAAAGATATCGGACACCTATGTCTTCACCCGCATGCGCTTTCAGCAATACTTTCATACATGCTGGCGCAAATGTTGGGCACCCATATTTTTCTTGCGGGAAATCACAAATTCTCGAGTTTAATTACAAAATATCCGCTGTAACCCACTATAGTGGAAGAAGACGCAAATTATTGCAGGGGTAGCTTATATGTAATCTCCAGACCAAACTGGATTTGCCGGGCACAAGTGTAACATACTTCCACTATCCAGCATACCTAACTATAAAAATACTACTCCATAGAATACATGGTTTTTAGTAACTCGTCTTACGTTCAGATAGCGGAGAGCCCGCGCTGGGCGCTAAACATTTCGCTCAATACCTACCCCATCTGCTTTTGTACATTTTTCTTTGTGAGATAGTTTCTTTTCGGCTCACCCTGTTTTACGATTTGTTTTTTACCTTTCCAAAAGCAGGCATGATGTGACAGATATCGCTTGCTGAAAGGTCGTATTTTAGAATGTTTGACCCTAAATGGTGGTCTACCATAGTTTGTTTAATTAAGGATGCAGCAGTGTAGCATCACATTCTTTGGGCCCTTGGTATCTACAAAGCCTAATTTGTCTTCTCTTCAGGGTCTATCACGGGAAATAGATCCCCGGCTTTTTTAAATCTTAAATTTTCTAGGTATCCCATATAGTTCGAGCATTTTCTAACAAAAATTTATTACGAACTTGCGGAAGGTTCACAATCGGTCAGAATCATGGCTTCGGTGATTAGAAAGGCGAACATCCAAGGTGATATTTGGTAAGATCCTGTGTCCATGGTAAACTTCTTTCAATATTTACATACTAATACATCTATTCTTATAGGCCTGGTTTGCCGAAGAGATTCCAGTCATTCCTCTTCTTTCGTATTAAAAAGCCCGATGAATTCAAATCACGCCTTCGGACCTTCGTTCCTCAAATCACAACTGCCGAGGCCGCCTGTGACATGAGGGCCATCATTGCGAAGGAAAAAGCACTCTCCCGGAAGGAAAGTCGGCCGGCGAAGCTCCAACCCTTGCCGGGAGTGAATATTTCCTTTGCTTCAACTGGCCTCGCAGCGGTAAATAATGATGCCCACACCTACAAAAACAGGTCGATCAACCAACTAATAAGCTCCTAGCTGGGAAAGTTCACATTCGACGAAGCTAGAGTCAAGAAAGATAGGCAGCTCTCAACCATCTTTAGGAATAACCAGGTTCGTGGTGGCCTGTTTGGAAAAGGCATGTATGATGACCTAGTGGGCGAGGGCTGGGACGACCCTCAAGAGCTTCGCGAGGCTTACAAGCCCTTTGGTGCTAAGAAAGAGCGCCTCATTGATGGCGTCATCATGGTTACATCAAGTCTCAAGCCTGATATGATTGAGAAAGTCAACCGTGTGAAGGAACATTTCTTAAAGGAGCCGGGAGATGACACAGACAACTATGTTGTCAGCAAAGACCCTTCGATTGAATTCTTTTTCAACAGAGAGGGCCAAGCAAGGCTCGAAAAGGGCAAGGAACAGTAATTTGCAACATTGCATACCTATGATATTGCTTTGAGCTAACTTTGCTTAGCTTTGGATTTGCGGATGGACTCAGTCAACCCCAGATCATTGGCCTCGACCCGGAACCAAAAGATAAGGAGCCTAAGGCAGTGAAATCAGGGTTCGTTTCATCGGTTTTCTGCTCTGTGAAGTGTACAATGGATGGGCTTATTGCCGTTTATATTCCAGAATGATCTTTTGCGGCCACGAAGGCGACGAGATGAACCAACCAAAATGGGCGCTTGATGGCAGTTTCCTTGTTTTCCGCGATCTTGAACAACTTGTGCCAGAGTTTGATAAGTTAGTTGCTCTGTCCCATCACCTATTCAGGCAGAGCTCGTTACTGATGAGACTTTGATAGATTCATCAAGGACAATGCCCACAAGGCTCCATTTACCAGAGACTCCCCCAAACCGGAAGAAAAGCTCGCGGCATACCTTATGGGTAGATGGAAAAATGGTGTTGTTCCCATTTTTCGGTTATCTTTGACTTTGAGTTCTAACAACCGTTATAGGAACTCCTGTTGATCAGTCTCCTCACGACGATAGCGTCGCAGATCTTCACACATCAAATAATTTCGATTATCGACCCATTGACAAGCATGACAGGTGTCCATTTGCGGCCCATACCCGCAAGATGAGGCCGCGAGGAGATCTTGAGGATGACCATGCGGTGATCATTCGGCGTGGAATCTCGTACGGCGGGGAAGTCACACCGGCAGAGAAAGCTTGCCAGAAGTCGGACCCTAATCACGAACGAGGACTGCTGTTTGTTTGCTACCAGAGCGATATTCGCAATGGGTTCAACTTTCTTACCACCCGTAAGTTCTTTCGCGGTTCTTCCGCACTCCTAGGCTCACAGGCCTCAGCCCACATGGCGATAGATTAACATCGCTCTCAATTCTCAGGCTGGGCCAGCAACCACCACTTCCCAGATCGCAAAGACATGTTCGTTGGTGCTGATGGCCCTGGTATCGATCCAATCGTTGGGCAGAGACTTTCTCACCATCCACCTCGTTCTATCGGTCTTCCCGATGGCAATAATCCTACCGAGGCACGTATGGAACTCGACAGCTGGGTCATCCAGAAGGGTGGCGAATACTTTTTCACGCCTTCTATTGAAGCGCTGAAGGGCTATCTTACAGGTCCTCCAGACTATCCTTCGGCACCTACATCCAAGATCTAAAATTGCAATGCCGAGACGACAGGTATCTCTAGGGCTGCGGGTGCCAATCTTCAAACTTTGTTTTCACGATCTGATCTCCACAAGTCGTCCTCAAATTGAACTTTGTCTGGTCATTTATTACAGCGTGGACACTCCTGCGCCGCGAATATAATGCTTCTTTAATGCTTACGGGTGTGCTCAGGCTTACTCAGTGATCCAAAGGCGGCCGAGAGTGAGCACTGGAGAACGAATAATATGGATTCAGGCTCTGAGAAATAATGTATCTACATAATCTACGTAAGCACCACTAACATTGCTTAAATGCAGAGAGGGCAAAAATTAAAAATAAATAAAAACATACAACAGTGAGGATTCGCTGGTGGTCACCCACCCAACTACTAACTCACCGGCGTGTGGCTTAAGTACGGCTGAGCGGACGGGAAGCCCTGTTTTCCACACCCTATGGTCGTATGTATCTTGTTCCATGTCGGAAAGGAATATAGAGTTAAAGATATGCGGGGTGCGCTTTATAACTCTAGAACCCTAGGTAAAGACTCTCAAGGCTTACTTACCTCCAGGGCTAGATTCATGGATGGATGACCCGCTCGATTAGTCAGCTCTTGTATGTACCTATCCATGGATGTGCAACATAAGTAGGATGCGTCTCAATATTGGGGAATGGCTGAGTTACGTATGCGACTCCCTAGGTACTGCAATAGTGCCTACCCTCGGCTCGAAGTCACTTTCATTATTGTCCCTCCCATTTCTCTCCTGTTTTACTTGATGGATTTCATCACTTGCGGAGTATATCGTAAGAACGATGAACTGCTCGTGTTTATACTTTTGTATTTATGTCTTGTCGGAAAGATGAGTGAGTAGTGATTCTGCCAATGATTATCGATTCTGACCATCATTAGGCCCGGGAGTTACTGTGACCTGCAATTACTCTCCTGGTCCAACGGGCCTTGGCCACTCAATGGTTCTTGCTCGGATTGTTGGCCGGGGACATTAGAGACTCAATTAAACAGCCCCTTGGGGTATGATGAGGGCGTGGCGGACAGCTTCACTTCTTTGACGTCGAGCTGCAGCGCCACGGGTTACTCAGTCACTTCCCCAACTGCGTACGCGCTTAATGCAACTGCGACTGCAACCAGCTCGCCTACAACCAGCACGCCAACAACCAGCTGTGAAAACCATTATCAAATGAAGGAAACAGACGACTGTAACTCCGTGGCAAAGTCGCTGGGAGTCTCTACATACTACCTACTGCAAGCCAACGACTTGGATCTCTACTGTTAAAGCTTTGCGGCGAAAGTCAACCAGACACAGAGTGCCCCCTCGCAGTGCACCACACACACCTGGCAGGCTGATGACATTTGCGATAGTGTCGTCGGCGGCCTCGCTAATATGACTCTTCCACAGTTCTTCTTCTGAAACCCCAATATCAATTCCCTCTGTCTGAATGCGATTTTCTTCATTGGATATGAGGTGTGTGTGTGAGGTGAGTAGATTTTGCTTCAATCTCAATTTGAAAGTCCGGAATATTGACCTTTACAGTCCCCCGTAGATGCGTATGTATGAAGTTAGGGTGGTGTAAGTCGATAAGACATCATGCCAAGGTGCAACCGCCCAGTCTTGTGGGTAAGATTGCGACTAAATGATCACAGTATCCACGGTAGAAGAAATTGCTCTTGATTTATGACCATAGCGCGCGTATCGAAATTATTCCGAGCCGCCCGATAACACGGACCCGCGAATCCCTTCCCGGGCCGGCCCTCAGAGGCTCTGATCACTGCTCCTCCACTTCTCACTTCTCCCCTAGCCCAGACGGGCGTAGTGTGTCATCATCTTGGGAACCTGAGATTTGAGCAATTTAAAGCGTTTGAGGGAATACTCGCATCTCCACTCTAAATCTCTGCAAACTTGAGAGATCCTGCTTGCCCCTGGACCATACCCCCTAGCCCCCACCTCTTTCCCCTACTTATCCTCATCTCAACAGAACCAAGGCCTGCCTTCGCACTCATGACTACTATGAGGATACTTCAAACTACACGCCATCTACCGATCTACAGCCAATTCGCCCGCCCAAGCGTTACCCGCCCGATCTTCTTTCGCTTTCCCTTCGAACATCCCTCACGTCTCGCAAAGTCCTTATCTACATCATATTTCAACACAATCAGGACTCTCTCAACATCCACCACAATGGCTTCTCGCTCAAAGCGCGATCCCACAATGTATTCCTTTATGAATGGGGCTGATCTGGTCGAGGAACTTCTCAAGGAGGATAGATTTACAACCTGGGGCTTCGTGATCTTTCGTTGTACGTACCACAATGACTCTAACTGGGAGAATTTCATGGCTCGCATGGTCGGCGCCGTCTCAGAAGACCTCAAGGAATACAGTGGCCTTGATCTCCTCGACACATTCGCCCCAACGGTCTTACAAGACCCATCCTTTGAGGGTGCTACGGTTGCCACCATACGCGAGCACTTCCATCAGTGGAAGAAGACTGCATTGAAAGAGGAACAGGGCGTGAGCGAAGACTACACTCCAACTAGCGGCCGATACCGCTTCTTCATCACCGTAGACCAGGAGGCTATGGAGTCCGTTCTAAACACCCCCTTGGGAGGGTTCGAAGAGTATGAATTAGGGCATGTCCGCATGGTTAATGCTGAATTGAAATGGACAGATGTGCCTGAAGAGGACTCTGAGGACAAGAATATATCAGAGCCTGAGGAGTTCGAGCCCCTTGAAGGGTGTACTGAGGATGACGTGGGCTGGATGAACATACGCTGGCGTATTGTGCAGCTTCCGGGATTCCACAAGATGACTGAGATTGATGACTGGCAGGCGTATTATGTCCGGTATCCAGGGATCGCAGACATAAATTGATATCTACCCGTGCTAGAAACAGGATTTGGTATACCTAGCACTGTTAAACAGTTTCTTCAATCGCGTTTGGGTTGAATGGGCTAGTAGCCTGCCTGGGCGCCGCGCTAGAGCGCGGCTCAGGAAGAAGTGAGAATCAAGGATATGGCAAATCAAGATATGATAAAGGATAGCTGAAAAGACTCAGGAATGACCACCCAAAATCTCCATCCTTGACGGCGTCTTCGAGTCTTTTAAAAGCTACTCACCTTGCCAGTGTCACCCAGGCTCTGCCCAGCGACAACAAGACACAAATCAAGGTCAACGTCAAATAAAAACAACTATCCCCGCGGGGGAATGTTGGTTCTGGCCTGAAAAGGGATTCTCCTAGTATCAAGCATCGGCAAAAGATCACCGAATGGCCATTGATGTCACGTCACTTTTGTGGGCATTTCAGTGGGTGAATACGCTGAAGCTAGGTAGACTCCTCTCACCAACGGATGCCGGAGACCTTCTTTATCGTCAACCACGGCTGCACTGGTTACGCTGACCTTCCCGACAACGACGAGCTGGACCAACTGATATCCCGCGTCGGATATTGCGAGAAAAAAATGCAATGCTTGTCAGTACGCCACTCGGCCAGATGCCGTCGACCATTTATTTACACACGTTTCTAATGTTTACCCCGAACAACGCTCGGTTAGCAGCTCGCAATCACGGTGGGTTACAAATTTTGAAGAGTATAGCTTCTTCAACACTTCATAGTTCGTTGTATCACAGCTCCTGGTCGGACTCGGTATGTTCTCGATGCAGCGGTCTACGCTGAAATTAATAAAATCTAAAAATCAGAAGAAATGGACCACATACTTGTGAGCTGTGCATTAATATACAGCAATCTAAAACAGTCCCGTCTTCAACATTTTTTTGCAGGGTGAGTAGTGGAGAGATTCTTTTATTCAGCCACCTAATCACAAAAAGAGACATGCTGGTCATAGTACCAGACCCAAAAGAAACAAATTCACCGTTCATAAGATACAATGCTCCAAAAACACAGGCTGCGGGATGCGGTACTAAAAACAAGTAAAGAAAACAGGGTCCTTTATGATATGTCGTTTAAAAATTATGAACCAATTGAAAAAGAAGAGAGACTCAATGTGGGGATGTCGTTATAAAGAAAGAGATGGAAGGGAGGATGAGTCGAGGGCGATTGAATGTGAATTGGTCGATCATGTTGGTGAATAGAGAGGAGAGAGAATTTAAGCCAGAGCCTTGTGCTCAGACGGAGGAGGGGGAGGAAGCTGTTGAAAATTTGTGGTTAGCAGACTCGTCTTGACTACTCAAAATAATTTAAATCAAAGGCAAACAGTTATCGTACCTCGAGCTTTGTGTTATCAGCCATCATGCGCTGGAAACCAATGCCGACACCCTCAATCACAGCAAGAAAGACGGCACACATGATAGCGGAGTTTCGGGCGGCCTTATAACCACCACGGATAGCAAGGGAACCACCGGTGAAGAAACCAGCGATAATAGCATTATAAGGATCTTCCTTCTTGCGAATTCCCTTAATTGAACAGTCGTATATGCTGAAAAGTCCTCCCCAGCAGCCGAAGTTACCACCAAGGACGGGGGCGCGCGCCTTGATAGCTGTGAGAG
Organism: Penicillium expansum; assembly: GCF_000769745.1. Classification (NCBI taxonomy): domain Eukaryota; kingdom Fungi; phylum Ascomycota; class Eurotiomycetes; order Eurotiales; family Aspergillaceae; genus Penicillium; species Penicillium expansum. The sequence continues at coordinate 140,068 of NW_015971423.1, forward strand.
CACCTATCCGGCGTTCACCGTAGGGACTGTTGCGGAAACCCTTGACACCGTGCCAGACAGCACCACCGATGGCACCCATACAGAAAGCACCGCCGAAGTCGCTTAAAGCAACCCAGGGGCAGGGATCGCGCGTGTGATCCATAATGTGTGAAAGAGTGATGTAAAGGCGGATTGGCGAACAAAAAACCGATTGTGAAATGCTTAAGGGTTGTAGAGGTCGAAGATTCACAAGCCCAGTAAGTGACGCGATAACAAGATAAGGGCGGGTCGACTTTTCTTTCTCATGTCCGGGGCTGCACGTGACCACTGATTCTTGGCTCGGTCGCCACCGAGCCCTTTGATTTCTACGATGTGCCCCGTGTTTATTATTATTTCAGTTTATCATTCGTTCGGGTCAGGAATCCCCGCGTTCCCTGCCCAGGGAACGAGAATATCCCGGCCACTCATCCCTAGATGATGTCTCGAGACCATCAGAAAATTTCTTCGTCCCTGCGTCAATTTGACAATCTACGTATGATAGTCTACGGGTTTCGGGAGGAGGCACTCGGATATCATGTATTCTGCCATCTAAAATGATGAGGTTACCTAGGTATACAGCTTCAATTCTTTGTCTACCAATAAGAAACAGAATTCGCTTACCCTGTTGGTCTCATAAGGAAAGGAGTCTGGAACCCTCCTTCCCAACTTCACGAGTTCCTGGATGGAAGATATTCGGGAATAATATAGGAGGCGCCCAAGCTTTAGGCTCGCTCAAAATAGATATATCCGAGCTTCATTCTGTTTCCACAGTCCATCTATTACATGAGCTTGGAGTTGCCGAAATCTTCATCACAAGAACTCCTCCGGAGTTCAAAGTGAAGCAGCTTGACTCGGCCACGGATTATCCCCAGATGGTTGTCTGGTATTAAGTACCTTGGTATGCACAAATAGGTGACGTAAGTGCCTGCTGTCCGGAGAAAGGTCCAAGCAACATTCAAAGAGGCCATGTTTCTGTTCGACGCTCAGACTAAAACGGGGCATTTATTTTTGTCTTGTGGCCAGTCGTGCTAGAAGATTCAGGTAAGGAAACGTGGAAAGCTGATCAAAGAAACATACCTCGTTGGCCTAGATGTTCCTGTGGTCGCACTTCCCACTCTATATATCCTCTCCGTGCAGGCCAAAGTTTCCCACACCTGTCTCAACAGTTCCAGGCGCAATACAGTACAGTTTTGCAACCAATGATCTTTAAGTTCGTGTCACGAGCCATTTGGTGTAGAGATATGGTTAGTGGACAGCATGATACTTCACTCTTTTTCAACGATGTAGCCTTATAGATGTGCCAACCGGTCTTAGGCAAGCTACTACTCATGTTTGGGGGCGTGCTAAACTTGGGATTGGCGATAATTGTCCTTGATGCGAAGCAGGAATCGTTTGGAGGTTAGCTGTACTAAAACACAGAAAATTTCCTGAGCGTAGCTAATTGCACCAGGGGGGGAGGTTTCAGACACAAATACGAACCAATATATATAAGAGACCTGGATACTATTTTCATAGATAAATATGGGCAGAGACGTATGATGTATTATGTGTCGGTAGCTCCCAAAGCCAATAGCTTTGACATTCACTTTGATCTGTCGGTCTTCCATCATGATTTGTACATGATCTTCACCTGATCTATATCACACTCATCCACTTACTACCTACTTTAAAAGAGGTTATCAAATGTACTATATGTATTTCCCCAACTCGTAACATAATACATACGACCATAGGGTGTGGAAAACAGGGCTTCCCGTCCGCTCAGCCGTACTTAAGCCACACGCCGGTGAGTTAGTAGTTGGGTGGGTGACCACCAGCGAATCCTCACTGTTGTATGTTTTTATTTTTTTGTGACTTAATTTCAAAAAGAAATTACATCCATTTTTAAGCTAGTGAGTGCTCTTTGGTTCGCTATGATTCCATTGGAGATACTTAAAAAAAAATAATACCACTTTCACCGTTCCTTGAACACAGCAGGTTCCAATGGACAACATCAACAAACATAGACAGAGTTCACTCTCCATTGCCTACCCGAGTCAATCACCACTGATCAGGATCCGCATCGGCAAACACAGTCCCAGCAGCAATCTCATCATACCAAACCGACCTAGTACCCTGAGTGCCCTTCATCCCCTTATCATCATGCCACCCATTAGCATAAAGGCCAACGCGGAACTGGAAAGCCCGATCATCATCAATGGTAGTCGCAATTTCCCTCTTATCCAATAGCTTATTTCCATCCAACCATAGCTTATATTGACCAGTGCCATCCGACTTCCAAGTAGCTTGGATCTCGACCTTATGCCAGACTCCCGCACTGATAGTCGCTAGGCTGGGGAAAGTCACAGTCTTCTGCGAGCAGATACTACCCTGCTTGACGCGCGTGTAGAGCTGGTCACCGACAAGCCATACCATGCTGGAGGGCATGTAATCGTCGCAGTGGGTATCGCTGAAGTCGGCGATGAATTGGGCGATGTTGTATGATTGGGCTGGGGAGAATTGCCAGTCTTCTTGCAGGCGGAAGGCGAAGCCGTAGAATCCTGTATCGCCGCGTTTGTAGACGTTGTTTTTGACCACTTCTGAGTGGTACCGGCCTGTGTAGCTGGAGTCGTAGATTTGGGTCATTTTCAGGGCGGTTGGGCCTTGGTAGACTACATTCGTCACTTGTTGCACGGTGCCGGAGTGCTCTCTGTTGATGGAGTCCCAGCCAGAGGTTGTGCCTGTGTTGCTGAAGATTTGGGTGGCCTGGGCTGTTAGGCCGAGGGCTAGCAGCGCTGCTGAGGGGAGTTTGCTGAACATTTTGGTAGAAGATGGAGGGTTGATTGTTGTAGTAGACTAATCTGCAGCGGATTGATGGGCTTTATAGACATATTGGACTTTCTGTGACTTCGTCCGTAAGCAATAAATCAAGTAAAACATGCCGATGTGCTGATAAAGTTCATTGGACTGTTGCTAGTGATGTTTGAGATGTTCGTAAGCTTTTCCTAAAAGGGAATTCAGCCGGAGCAGCTATGATCTTAGGGCTTACCACCGTAAGGTTTTCCGTAGTAGGTAGTAGTTAAGTAGCGGAAACAGGGCCCAGCCGAGTGCTACTGGGTAGAGCAACCGAGTTCAGCTGCAGTTTGGAGACATTGACCCACAATCCTGCAGATCATGCAAGAGGAATCAGCTGTTGATTGGCCAGCCCCCACAGAGTTACATTTCTTACATTTCCAGTGCGAAGGCTGACAAAGGTCAGCCTGCGTCTGACTTGTATAGGAAAATGCCTTGGGTTGTGATAGAAATACAAGTGTCAAGTGAAGGAAAGCAGATGAATGGAGTAGACACAGGAGGCCTAGCGAGACTTGGCTTTTGTTAGACACGAGCTGTTTGCCTTCTCCAGCGAGCTTCTCCTCAGAAAATTCGTCTCACTGTGTCTCACCAGTCCCATGACGCCCGACTCATTATTCCGACGCCGTGTTTCTGATGATTGGATGCAACCAGGTTTCAGTTCTCAATTAATCTTTTTATTTGGATTTCTGGCCGGCATATTAGATTATGATATATACACTTTAAATACTTTATCTAACTCATATTGTTGACATAAAATTTTGTATTCGACACTGTGTTTGGTAATCCGAGGAAATCTCGGAACTGATTTGTGGGATCGGCCCTTTTGATTATTTAATATCATTCCTAGATTCATCTCACAGCGAGAAGAAGCAGCTAGCGTCTATTGTCTTTTTACCGGCTCTTTATTAGAATATAGGTTAAGACTTGGACTCGCGATGTTTTAATAACGGCGGTACTTCGCCCCCAAATATAATAGCGCCTCTAGGGCTGAAAGTCCGTCTTACTGATGTTTACAGAGACCAATCTAAGTTTCATAATCTTATCCCGAAAGAATAAAGACTCAAAAGAAAGCCTTACGGTTCTCGAAAGAGACGGTAGACACGTGTTGTTCAGTTATCTCAAAGCCAATTAAAAGGAAACAGTGGTCCAAATCATAGTTGGAATAACATTGATGCATCCATCAACAAGATATCAATTCTATGCATTTGGCCGCCGGATAACCTTCTACTGCGAAAAGGAAACTGAACATCAAGTAGAAGCACAGTCCCAAATGTCTTCCTGATTACATCTCGCTTCAACATTCCATCCTCACAAGCTGAAAGCCTCCCTGGCTACCCTCTTGAACAGATAGATCCCGAATAAATGCCGTCTCAACGGTAGTAGTCAACAACCACTGTCTAGATAGGAGGGATATCCACCCAAAACCTGGTATCATCGGATTTGTAAGCCGAGTTACTGTCAATCTGCTGCTGGATCCAATACACAGCATTCTTATAATCTATGTATAACGTGTTAGACCTCCTGAATGACAATATTAACTACCGGAATTGGAATGAACATACTGTTGATATCGGGTGTGTTAGGATTTGCTAGTCCGCTTGCACCAAAACGGTGCCCCGCGAACCACATGTCTATTCCATAATAGTTCTGACAGTCCCAGCGAGAGGCAACATCCGCGTAGACGTTGGTACTAGGTATTTTAGTGGATTATCTTGTTGATACAGAACAATGAGGATCATACTTGAGTAGAGCCCCATTATTCCATGAGCTCTCCGGCTGGCCTACGAGTTGGTATCGGGTTGCACACACTCGAAGCATTCCCCAGTTCTGCTTGAAAAGACCAAAATTGGCCGCGTCTTAGGTCTTTCCGTCACCGTAGGTATAATCGGTAGTCAGTGTTTTACTATATCCGTTAGTAGTTTATATCTAAATGGTCAAGCCTCCTAGAGAGAGAGATGTTTACGTTTCAAGCATAGCGATAGCAAGGTCTAGAGTATTACCGCCTGCGTTCAGAATGGATTGCTTATACGAGCCAATACCGGGGACATTCTCGGACCCGCGATCTGCTCTCTTGTCAAGGGGGCTTGCAAGAGCTCCTAAGAAAGACAGGAAAGCGAGTATAAAAATTATGGCTTTCATCGTTAAAGTTAATTCTGAAATAATGAAACAAGGCCAACTTAAGGTAATTGCTGTTGAGTTTAATCGTATGGGCGATTTTTGATTCATTCACAATGAGAATGATACCTTTTATAACCTGCCGCAGGCTTGAATTTGACCCTTGTAGGCACCGGTAATGTCCGTGTCATATCCATCATCCCGTTTCATTTCTGGACTCCGGACTCTGGAGCTAGTTACTTTTCTATCTTGATCTCCTGAGCTTAGCCACAATCCTTAAGTTAATTAAGCCTTCTGTTTTGTCATCCCGTTTCCTTTCTGGACTCCGGAATCTGGAGCTAGTTGCTTACTTCTGTCCTGATCTCATGATGTTAGCCACAATCGTTCTTAAGTCAATTAAGTGCAGTGTGCTTAGTCCAACTAGTACATAGTGATCCGGGAAATTTCTCATGGAGCACGTCTGGTTGGAATATGCGAGAATTAGATTTAAGAAGCGAAGCATATCTAATATAGCCTCGGCCCGGCCCTCTAGGTCCCGTTCGAGAAATAGCGGATCTCATTTGAATAGCGTGGAACTATCTTAGTTCTTTCGGTCGGCGAATCAACGTTTATTACCTCTGAAAAAAAAAAGCTAAAACCCCAGTGTTCAGTAAACGCATCATTACATGAGACATCAATAGAGAGCTTGGAAAGTGGAGGAAGGGCCACTGTCGGGCACCGCTCTGGCCTAGGTGAAACCTGGGTGCCACGGGCTTGAATCCTGCTGCCGGATCGAAATAACCATCTAAGTGTTTGTCGGGCTGGTGTTCATTGTATCACCCATTTGTTGATCCAGCTAGTACAGATTCCAACAATTTCAGCACAATCATGAAACTTCTTAGAAGATATGTTGGGGTTGGATTGGATTTTCTAGTCTTCCTATTTCTCAAGCGATCTGGTAGTCGCAAGAAAGTCAAAGATCCGAACCAGCTCTTCACTGGCTGAATCAAGTCCTCCACGGGCATAAAATAACTCCCACGATACGTTGTAGTGAGATTTGAACGCCCGCTTCCACCGATTTACCCTTGGGCCTCAACCCTTTTCTGGAGATCCTGGACAGTCTGTGACAGAGTCTCAAGCGTTGCTAGAAGGGCTGTTCGACTACTGTTCGCCCATGCTTAGCGACTGTCGTCAAACACGACCGGGTCTGGTGACAATCCTTGCTGCATTGTTGTGCCCAGACGGTAAAATCCGAGGGAGAAATCTGCGAGAGCGAATGGCCGCAGAGATTAATATGGGTACCGGAGAGGTGATCGAACTCGCCAGGACGGGACACTAAGGAGAAAGAGCAAACCGGAAAGGTTTCTACTGATAGACAGAACAGTGCTGGGCGGAGAAAAACAAGACTCTTGGAACCTAGTCCAACCTGATGCATCGATGAGGTTGAAGACCTTCAAACAGTCAACGAAGATTATATCACCTCTGGCGCACGGTAGCGCTCACTACTACCGAGGCTTAGTGAGCGCATAATAAGTGGAATGTTAATATTAGACCAAGAGAGGGCTTGGTAGATTATATAATTTATTCTGTATATAGCTAGTATCTAGTACTATCCAATAGAAACCATGCGATTCTTACAGAATATCACTTCTCGTTTTGGGATTTACGTCTGAATCTACGTAATCCGAGAGGTGCGATACGCTCCTCGAGTTTTTCTGTATGGTTTTTTAGGTGAACATATTCTTTTGAGAATGAAATGAATCGTAGCAGAGCAAAAGAAGGGCACATTCATTAGTAACTGTGCATAATATTGGAATGGGCTTAATTACGACTAAGCGGACACGCCCTATGGTCGTATGTATTGTGTTACGTGTGAAAGAGAACTATAAAATGCAAAGGTTAATTTCGGTGTCCACCATAGGGGCCATATAGACTCTTAATTCCGAAGAATGGGTATGCACTCATAAAAGGAAGAGTGGAAAGGAAGAGAGGACTATGGCTCATGAACCCCATTGGTGCCTCGGATATCTAAACACCATCTCAGTCATGCTCCAATCGGACAGTCGTTGATGTTGTCTTGCCAGGCCATAGAGGCATAAGTGGGAAGGAATGTATTCGTCGTGAAGTCCCCCGGAAGATAAAGACGAGTGTCATCCGTCGTATAATTCTTGGGTGGATTTGCGGAATTCAATGCCGTAACGATTCTCGCACCAAGGAAATCTGAGAAAATCAGATCCACCTTGTCTGGTTGACCATCAGCTGGAAACGCAGCGGTAGCTTGAACATGGGCTGGTTGGGTGTATTCAGGAATTTCGGAGTGGGGAGTATCATCACCATCATCACCGAGGTCGTCGCATGTTGTATATCCCGGGGTTGGCGTATCCACGTCAAGTACACGACGGAAGAGGCTTTTTGGTTTCAGAAGTTCGCTCCGGTTGTGAGCTGAAGGATTGTTGCATTCATCGTAACCCAAAATCTGACTTGAAATGGTATCCAGAGTCATGGACCGTTTGGTGGTGGTTTTTGGCTTGTTTATATAGTCAAGGACCTTCGAAGCCAGCGAGTAAGGAACATCGGCGATAAATCTGAAGGTAGTCGTGTACGGGCAGACGATATAGGCATCATCCACAGTAAATGGGCCCTGAACCAGGTCGTACCGGATGGCTCCCTGGTTGACAATGATCATCCTTGAATTTGCGGAGCGATCTGGATCAACTACAGTCGCGGCAGCAGCAGTTTGCACCAACGTGTAGATGTTTCCCTCGTTGCCGAAGGGCTTGCATGATATGCAATATGTCCGTGGCGCGCACCCATACACAAATGTCAAATTGAGACTGTTGCGACTGTCTGTAATTCCTTTGGTCACATTGAGTCCCTCGGGAGTGTTCGATATGCTTTGGGATCCAGTTGCATGGTAGGCAAAAGTGAGGCGATTCCAATCCAGATACCGACGGGTTAATTGTATATCGAAGTCTTTGGTTTTGGAGCAAGATTCATCAGCTGATTCCATCATTGTGCTTTTATGGATCAAGGCATTTTCCTCTTCGGGAATTGCTGCTCTTTTTTCAAGAATTTGGGATTTGATGCCATCCAACGAAACCCAGCCCACAGTATCGCAGTATTTGCCGGATTCTATTGCCGAGGACATATTATCGTAGATGTGAAAGTCGCGGCGGTGTGTGTGACCCCCAAATCCCTGAACGGGAATTTTAGGTCGCATTGTCCGGATAGCGTTCATTAGAAGCGGGAAGCTGCTCTCGCTCTTGGGGATTCCAGGTTTGACGGGGTTGTGACCAATGAGCACAAATATATCAATGTCCTGGCGATTGACCGCATCCTTAAACCAGTCTTCCTCTATCATTTCGGCAGCTGGCTGGATTCTTGTCATGTCCTTGTTATTATTGGTCCCATCAAGGATTACCCCAAAGGCCATAATTCGGAGGCCCTGCTTCGTTGTAAAATATCGAGATCTGCGGCCCATAGAAACCCATTCTTTTTCATCTGGTTCACCATATTGGCAATTGTTGCAAATATCAATATTACTCGTCAGGTACTTGTCGCCATACATCTTGGAAAACTTGGTGAATGTGTTGTACGCAACATCGGCTGCAATAAGCTCGTGGTTTCCGGGAGTGAGAAGATCGAAGTCAATGTTTTCGAAGATAGGATTCGTGACCTCGCCGTTGAGTGTTGTTACGTCGCTGAGACCATTTCCATCATGCAAATCGCCTGCAGATAAATATTTGGTTGGCATGAATTCAGACATGTTACGCAGTAGACGCACCAGTATCAATAAGTAAGAGATCAACGTTTTTCTCTCCAGCTTTATCCCGCATGTGCTTCGTAAAGGACACAAAGTCGCCCCAGTCAGCACCATAGTTGCGCTCCTTGACGTGCCCTTCCAGCCATCCATGTGTGTCGCTGGTGTGAATGAAGTTGATTTCACCCCAGTTCAAAGGTCCCTTTGGCTGTGTTGTCGCATCCAGAGACTCGGGCTGCATACGGCGCGTAAACCTAGGATAACCCGGCGGTTCCGCTTCTCCCTCACAGGAGGGACATGCAGAAACAGTGAATATGGCAAATGCCAGTTTGAAAAAAAGGGACAATACTGCCATTCTTTCTCAAAGAGACTAAATGACTGAATACCACATTGGGTGAAGAGGTTGGTCGCTCAGGACCTGGTAAGTCACAATTTATGTATATAGAACCTTGTAATTGTTATGAATCTGCACTATTTCTGTGTTACTTTTGAGGTACTGCTGATCAGCTCATTGGTTCCTATGTTGTAGGCAAGGAGATTTAATAATTGTGTTAGACATTCTTGGCTGTACGACTTTAAAATATCCACATGTAATAAATATGTTTTCATTTTATCGAATATGCTCTATATTAATCCATGTAAGTACTGTTTGTATATGCGATACTCCTTCATTTGGGGTTTAGTTTGTCTTTTGATATGTAGGTTATATAGTTTTTTAGGCATAATCCAAATAAATATACAGTAGTGTATACTTCTTACTCCCGCCCCATTCGTTCAGGGCGGCTCCCCCACACCTCCTTATAAAAGCGGGCAATGAATGACACCTGCATACCAGCCACAGCCAGCCCCTGAACAATTACTCAGCATAGTAAGCCGCAATTGCATTATTAATATTATTAATATTATTCATTTTATTCCAAGGTTATTTCTGAATTACAATATCACTTTGGCCCCTAATTTTGACTTCAGGCTCATCCTTCATCAAGATGATGGCATATGAGTTCTTTCTGTAGCAGAGGGCGAAGTGGCCTAACGTACGAGGGGTGGGTGAAATTTAAAAACCACTACTTAGTTATGTAGTTGTTGAAAATGATTTTGCGGACCCTTGATGCGAATGGAAATCTTGCATTCTTCTTTTACGATGTTGTGTTGGATTGCTTACATAGAATGCTAGGCCCCGCCTAGGCATCTGATTACAGTCAAATGATAGGCAATAGCTACTGCATACTTCATTTAGATTATTACAAAAAAGGCAACAAAAAACATATAACAGTAAGGATCCCGTGGTGGTCACTCGAGTGAGCAGAAGAGCTTCCTGTCGGACAAGAAGCGAACTTATTGAATGAAGATTAAAAAAAAGGAATGAGCGACATTGGGACCCTGCAATTTTTTGAGATTTGTTGAGCATAAATAGGGGGCTCGTCAAGTTGTCACGTTAGATGCTACCAGTGGTTTCTAGTTGAAGGTTAGGATCACTACTTAGAGATAGAAAATATACATTACACTACGAATGTTCCGGCCTAGTATATATACCGCTACGGAGACAAAGGATGGATGTAGATGGCGGCTTGGATATTGATACACTACTTAATTGGAACATAGTACATGAAGTCGCATTTCAACTACTTCCCGATATCCGCCCAGAAGAAGATCAAGATAATCGCAACTTGCTTTATTATATGTAAGCGGCTTCGGTTTAACTCTATAGATCTCTAAGTCCCATGTTGACACAACACAAGTTAATGGGACCTCAAAAGGTCGCCCTTGTGTTCTGGTAATCTTCGATATCAAACATGTACAATTGAATTCCAAGAGCCCATGATGACTGCATTGCTAAATTTTCGGAGGGATACGAAAGGTGGACAAAGGAGCAGAGCCTGTCCAGCGAGCGATATGCCAAATACCAACACTTTCTAACACTTGGGTAGAAGTGGTAGGTAAGCTGGGCTGTGTCTGTAAATTAAGCCTTCTGAGGAAACCCCATGCCAACCAATATCGCCGGCTCAGAGATGTTATGATGCGCATAACTCATAATTCCAATGGCGCCTGGCTCCATCATCATGGTGAAAGGAAAGTCCATTGGATATTTCAGCCATCTCTTTGTGAAGGCACGAAGGATATGGCCGTGAGCAACCTAGAAATACAATTAGCATGCAGGATAGTAAGGTGCAAGGCTATACAAGAAAAGAGTTTCCATACTATTAAGACGTCCGCAGCAACGCCGCCATTCATGTGGGGTTTTTGGACATCATATATCATTTGAATAAGACGGTCTAGACGCTCGCTGACCTGCTCCGCGGTCCTAGAGTATGTCAGTGAAGCGGTCTAGCGGAAGGGAAATAAGAGAAGCACGAAAATTATGGTGAGACTCACTCTCCACCTTCACACCCATCTCTCCAGATATCCCAGGCCTCGTTGATATCTAAGCCCTTTTCTTTCCTCTGCAAACGAATTTCATGCGGCTTCAAGCCCTCGTAATCACCATAATCCCACTCCGCAATATCCTCGGTTATAGTAACTTTTCCTTCATTCACTAGTTCGACTTTCTGTGCGTCCCCGAGCAACAAATCTAGCGTGGTCTGTGCGCGCTGGCGTGGGCTACAGAAGACGTGGGCGATTTTTGACGGATCTATGAGCTTTCCAGATCCTACAAGCATCTCACTGGTCCCTCGAACTTGGCTGACGCCATTGGCTGTGAGTGGAATTTCTGACTTGCCCGTGCATCGCCCGTTGATCGTCCATTCAGTCTCACCTGTGGAAGAAAAATTTAGCTTTTAACATTTTCAGCGTATAGAGACGACACCTACCATGACGGGCGATATAAACTCTTGGTGTTGTTGCGTTCTGATCTGACATTTTCGATTCTAGGGTGAAGAGGGGAATAGCTAAGTGGGGTTGGGGATTCACAGTAACAAAATGCTCAAAAGCGGTGTTAGTAGGCGTGGCTTATTATTGATGTCTACAATGGTAGACGATGGTGTACAATATATAAATTGTTGTAGAGTTACTGTACAAACTAGGAAAGATGACTGACTATATAGTCAGTAACTATAGGATGGCGAGCCTATGGTATCTGAGAGATAACAAACACCCCCTACGATTAATACTATATAAATCGTTTAAAAAGAATCCCCCTATAGTCCTTTCCTATATAAAAAATAAAGCTATTTAGCTTCTAAAAAACCTTTCTTTAGGTATTAGGACGCAGTCCTAATTAATTAATAAATCGCCGGAACGCTGTTACTCTTAAAGGCTTTGTAAAACTATTAGTAGCTTATTCCTATATAGGAATATATTTAAGTATTACCGACCCTAATAAGACTTCCTATTATAGGAAATAGTATTATATAGTAATATACTTAGTTCTTATATAGTATTCTAGGTTCTTAGCGAGTGTAATAGTACTAGTATTATTAGTATAGATAATAACTAGCTTTTATAATAAGCTATAATCTTATATCCTTAATTTATTAAGTAGTAAGATTAACTAGTATATTTCTTATATAGCTAATATTTATATAATATACTTAGACTTAGTTAATAAGAGAGTAATATAAGCTTATTTCTTTAATACCTAAGAAATAGGCCTATTAATAAGGTAAAAGATAAAGCTAGAAGTAGAGATCTTATTAGTAGAGTAAAGACTAATATAGTTAGTATTATAGTAACTATATAGAGTAGATTAGTAATTACTTTTAAACTAGATATAATAATTAATTATACCTAAAAAGTAGTAGAATAGATATTTAAGAGCTTATTTATATTACTAGCTAAGATTTCTAGTATACTTAATAAGCTAGATAGTAGTATAGGAGATATTACTATAGGTACTAATTATTAACTAAATAATTTTATTAACCTATTCTTAATATAGCTTATATTTAGTAGGTATAACTTACTCTATTATAAGAATAAGCGGTTTTTTTTTATTAAAAAGAGTTAAAACTAGTTTACTATATTATATACTATATTAATAGAGTATTATAGTAATAAACTTCTTTTATAAAAGTCTAATTAAAGATCCTTTCTAGATAACCTTAATATCTAGGTATTTAGTAACTAGGCCTTTATTAGTAAGGTTAAAATACTTTAAAAGCTTTATAATAAAAGCTATAATAACCTCTTTAAAAGGAGTAAGAATTAAGATATTATTAATATATACTAGGATATAGATTAAAATTATTCTTTTACTTAATTACTTTATAAAGATAGAGTAGTTAGTATATATTTTTTAAAAGCTAATTAATAAGAGAGTATTATATAAAAGTATATACTACTCTCTTAGGCTTTATTTTAAGCTATAGACTATTCTTATTAATAGTTTAATCTTATCTCTAAGAATTAGAGTAAGTTTTATAATCTTCTTAGTCTTAGAGGTAATCTATTATATATTACTAGTAACTTAGTTTTTAAGGAATTTAATATAAATAGCTTTTTTAATATCTATATTAAGAAATATAGTTTTAATATCTAGGTAGTA
>NW_015971422.1:0-21211 GCF_000769745.1 Penicillium expansum
ACTTATAGAGAGAGAGATCTACTAAGGATAGGGTTTATATAGACCTTATCTAAGGATTACTAATAAATAAGTAATTAAGTAAATAAACCTCTAAAACTATCTAATTAATACTTAATATATTAATTTCTGGGACTTAAGATAATAACGCCTAGTAGGGAGAGCCCTATATAAAACAGAGCCTACCTATTACCTTAGTAGGTTTAATAATAGTAATAAGCTATAAACCTAAAGCTATTCCTACTACCTAAATAGACAAGATCTCTAGGTAGGCGGAGGTAAGAAAAGCGAGAGTTTTAACTAGGTAGTACTAGGCTTAGTACTACCCCTATATATAGGGAGAGACATATAGATACTAGGGATATTAACTAGTAGTTAAACTATTAATAATAAGCTCCCGGGCTTATAACCTATTAATGTCTACAATAGTAGACGATAGTATATAATATATAAATTGTTATAGAGTTACTATACAAACTAGGAAAGATGACTGACTATATAGTCAGTAACTATAGGATAGCGAGCCTATGGTATCTGAGAGATAACAAACACTTATCAAAGGATGTCTTACCTATGAGCATGGAACTTCGAAGAGACATGGTAGTAGATCCGCCAAGCTTTAGAAAGCGCCAATTAGCTTTAGATGATAGGTGAACTGTTAGAGATACTAGAGATCTACGATGAAGATATAGATGTAACTAGAAATCTCTTAATGCGTAGAGAGAGAGAGAAACTATCTACATACTAAGACTAAAGTACTAGGAGCAAACAGTGGCGGTCACGTAACCTTCTAATACCCCCCACGACTAGTACCATTAGTCAGCAGCATAGTTTAAACAACCCCAATTCTCCATATTAAAAACCAGTTTATAACCTTCAATAACCCCCTATTTGTAGTATACAAACCGTAAATCAACCATTTTTATAGACCATAAGGCCCATTTAGATAATCCAGCGCTTAAATAGCGTTTTGCTAAGGGGTTTAGTCAGTCCATCCGCTGCTATATCGGCAGTCGGGATCTTAATAAATTTAACATTACCGGCGGCAACCTCTTCGCGCAGCCTATAGAAACGGATAGCGATGTATTTTGTCGCAGCATAAAATTCCGGATTAGAAGCGAGAGTAATAGCTCCGTTATTATCCGTATAAATAGGGATTAGCTTATTAAGAAACCCTTCGATTCTAAGCTCCGTAAGTAACTAGATTAACCAGATTACCTCCTATACTACGAGAGACTTAGCGATATATTCTAACTCGGTAGTAGACAGAGTAATATAGGGTTACTTTTTCAACGTCTAAGAAATAGCTCTACCAGCTATTTTAAATAAGAAACTAGATATGGAAAGTCCTTTCTCGCTGTGTAGGCCAGCCTAATCAGCGTCACAGTATCTATATATAGCTATATCTTATATACTAGGGTAGAAAGAGATTATAAGCTATTTAGTGCCAGTGAGGTAGCGAAAAACACGTTTTAAGGCTTAAAAATGTATATTGCTAGGATTCTTAGCGTATTTAGCTAGCTTAATAATAGTAAATAAGATATCTAGCCTGGTAGAAACCATTAACTAGATTAAGGTACCAATTTTTATCTAGTATTTATATATCTATCCCTTTATTATAGTGCCTTCGAACAGGATTAAAGCTTACTTTTTATCTATAGGTATAATAACTAGCTTACAGTTTTTAAGACTAAAGCGGACAAGGATCTTATTAATATAGTCGGCTTATAATAAGTGTATAATACTATTAGTATAGTAAATATTAATTGCGAGATATTGTTAAAGCTTACCCTTATCAGAAGTATTAAAGTACTTTAAAATAGCGCTTTTAAACTATTAAATAGCGTTTTCCGATAGAGAAAGGACTAGTAAGTTATCTATATACACTATAATATAGAGTGGTAAACTACTATATTATCTTTTAACAAAGATAGAGTGATCTGATTAGGTATAGTTAAACCCTATAAATATTAGGATATTATAGAATAGTAAATACTATTCCTAAGGGCTCTATTTTAATCTGTAGATCGTCTTTATTAGCAGCCTAATATAATTAGGATACTCTTCTCTTTAAATCTTAGGTAGTTTAATCTTAATTAGTTCCTTTAATTTAGTATAGAGAAAGGTAGTAATAATATCTATATAATATAGATACTATCCTTTTACTATAATAACTATAGCGAAAACCTTAAAAGATATCGGCTTAGCAATAACAGTATAGACTTTATAGAAATCTAGATCTTTAACTTAATAAAAGCTACAAGTAATAAGCTATACTTTATAGGTACTATTATACTTAACCTTAAATACCTATCGAAGGGTAAGAGGTTTCTTCTTACTCTTAGTCCTAGATATTACTTTCTAAGTGCTATTAATAAGGTAATAATATAGTTCTTTATAAGCAGTAACTAGCTATTTATCTTTCTTAATATAGGATATAGCTTATTCCTAACTGTTAGGTTTAAAGCCTATATCCTTAGGTATTAATTTAGATATAGTATACTACTTATTTAAAGTAGTATTTACGAAGAGACTAATTAAGATATCTAGCTGTTTAGTAAGTAGCTAAAGGATATTAGAATTAAAGAATAACTTACTAACTAGGCTTTTAATATAAGCTCTACTAGGTTTCTTAATCCTTATTAATCATTATAGCTAGCTAGTCTCTGGCTGAATAGGCTAAATAGGCTGAATATAGCTTCGATCTTAAGTCCTATTATCTAGTACCAGATCTAGGTAAGAGAAATCATATTTAAAAATTGCTTAATTAAGCTGTAATAGTAATTGATTATAATATAATAGTAATTAATTATAATCCTTACCTTCTAGTAGAGGATCTTAAGATAGATTAATAGTTATTTCTAAGGGAATATCTATATTAATAACCTATTAGGAAATAGGCTATAGTTCGATAAGAACCCCTTACCTACCTACTTTAAAGTAGGTACTAGTATCCTCTCTTTATTCTATTATATACCTACTAAAACTACCCGCTATTTTATCGTTTAACTATATAAGATCTTCTTTAAAAAGCGTGGGATTTAATAGGTCAAGAGTATTCGGAGCCCTTGTTTATAATTAATCCTTAGGATTATCTTTAATAGTAGGAGAGGGTAGGGAAGTAGATTATATATTAAATAGATTCTCGAGGTAAGGCTGTAGGAAATCGATTAGGATATAATAATCCTATAAATCATATTTATAATTTTAGTTTATACTTATAATATTAAGATTATAGGTAGGGTTAGGTAGACTTACTAGAGATAGATTCTTATTAAAAATAATGTTTTGTAAGCGTTTAATCTTCTTAGTATAAATATTATAGACTATATAGTTATCTCCCTTATTATAAGCAAGTAACCTTACCTCTTCTATATAAGGATCTAGCTTTATATTTCGCTTCTCTTTTAGGATAAGAAACTAGTATTAATAACCAAGAGTATAAAGGTTTAAAAGATTTGGCTTCTTACTGAATAACACTTTATAAGGAGATATACTAATCTTTGATGTATAGAGATAATTTATAGTATAATTAATTCTACCAAGAAGGAGTCCCTAAAGGTATTTTAGAAGCTAATACTTAGTTATAATAGCAATTAAGGGCTTAATAAGATAATAATTTTTAATCTTAGTAATACTATTTAGTTACTTAATATAGGGTAGAATTAGATCCTATACTATTCCCTTACTAGTAAGGTAAGTAGTAAGTAGTTTATACTCTATAGTATTATCGCTATAAACCTTCTTAACTATATAGTTAAACTAAGTCTTTAAATAGGTCTCTAATTATATATAGACCTTAGTAACTTAAGCTTAAGATTTAAGCAGAAATAGCCATATAAATCGAGTTGTATTATCCGTAAATATTATAAAATAATACTTACCTCTATAAGATATAATAGAGATTAATCCTTAGACGTCTAGATAAATATACTTACTAGGCTTTAATCTAATAGATTGTTCTTTACTAAAAGGTAAAGCGTAGCCCTTACCCTTAATATAAGGAATATAGGGAAAGGTAATACCAGCGCCTTTCTTTAGCTTAACGCTGTTAGTAAATATCTCTATCTTTTATATACGCTCCTCGCTGGTGTAATAAGCCTGATAATATACTAGATCGATAGAGATAGGTATAATTCTACTTTATATAGTAAAGACAGAGTTTAGAGAGCTAGTAATAAGGTTATAATTAAGTATATAATTAACCTTATCGATACTAGTATAGTTTAACTAGTAATACTCTCCTTTATAGGTAGTAAAACTAATAGTAGACTCTAGGCTATAGAGATCTTAATATTTAAATATCATTATACCGTTCTTTATCTATATACTAATATCTACCTTATCGAGAGTAGATATAGAGATTAAGCTAGAGCGAAGATCTAGTATAAGCCATACTTTTTAGAGAGTAAAAGGGGCTATTTATCCTAACAAATCTTAATCTAGTAAGTATAGGATTATATCCCTATACCCCTTAGTATAAAAGACGTCCCTAATAGCTATCGAAATAGGTAATATATATTATCTAAAGTTAATAAAGATAGATCTATAGGGGGTTATATATATACTAGTACTAGAATTAATTATCTAGCGTATAATATTATTATTATTATTAGCTATAAGGCCTTCTTTTGATATAATATAAGAGCTATAAATAGTATCTGCCTAGATACTAGTAAAGAGTATATTTATAAAGAGGTTATTATACTGTATTAGGGGATCCCTTAAAGGAGGGCCTTACTACAGTGCGGTAGGGTAGGATACTAGCGTAAAGACTGTATTAGCCCTTAGACGAGGCTGTTATTATAGCAGAGAAAGGATCCGGCCTTAGTTATTAACCTAACCTATAATTTAACCTAGTTAAGGGACTATAACCTACTAAAAAGGGGATTATTACTACTAAGGTTATTAAATTGTAGTAGTATTCGCTGAGTTCTTTAGTAAGGGATACTTATTAGAATAGTAGTTTCTAAGAGTCCTATAATACCTATAAAGGATAACATTCTCCTCTCTGATAAAGTTAGTCTTCTTCTTTAAAGATTTATCCTTATTATTATTAGAATTAGATTACTTATTATTACCTCCTTTCTTCGTATCCTTCTTCTTATTATTATAGGATAATAATAAGGTTTAAATAGTAGTCGAGTTTGTATTATATAAAGGATTTATAGACCTAATATAGATATCTACTTCGAGGAACTTAGTATAGACTTTATCTATAAGATTAATATCGCTCTTATCGACCCTTAGGTTCTAGAGAAAAGTACTATACTTAGGGTTCTTAGAGATAGCTCTTTTAAACTAGTATAGTATATATCCTAAGTTTAATTTACTATTAGAAGTTATAAGATTATAAAAAGCTTCCTAGAACTTATATATAAACTCGTTAGTAGATCTATTCTTAAAGTAAAGATCTATCTACTTGCTATAGCGAGTATATAAATATTAGTAGGATAAGGTAGTGTATATTATATGTAGTTTCTTAAATATCTCTTATATATTAGTACTCTAAGTAATAAGAGAAAAGGGTTTAGGAGAGAGGGTACCCCTAAGTAAGAGATTCACTCTCGAATTATATAGATCCTAGTTTATATAGTCCTTATTATACTACTTTTAGAGTACAACGTTTATATTAATAATCTCCTTTATATATTTACAAACAGCAGAAACAGAGATAATAATTATAGTTATATAATTACCGGTAAGGTCCTAAGCTTCCTTAATAAGAAGAGCGCGAATAGTATTAGGATTAGAGTCCTAATACTTAGGGATCTTTAGTATTAGGATTCTATTAGAAATTATATATATATAGTAACGGTTATTAGCTATAAAAGCTATATAGAGAGCGGTTTCCTAATCTCTGTAGTTAGATTATCCCTTTAGTTTTGGGATAGCCGACAAGATATTAATCTCGTAGCTGTTAATAGCGAAGTCCTTTAGATAGTATAAGGGCTTTATAATGTCTTCTTCCGCACCGATATGCTTATTAAAGAGGTATAATTAGCTTGCTACAGCGGGTAGCAAGTAGAATATAGGGTTCGACAGTCCGATTTTCGGGTTATCGAGGGTTATCAGCGACGTAATTCGACGGCGACGAGGTAGGATCCACCTATAATAGATAAAGATCCCAGTGGATAAGGTGTTAATCTCGTCCGATTGGGTAATAAAAACTCTGATTTATGGGGTTAAAACGAGACCACAGAGGTTCCACAGTGGGGTAGTGCGACGCAGTATACTAATAGGAGGAAAACCAGGGTTTCGAGTCTGTACAGTAATGTAGAGGACTCGAAAACACAAGGCTCATAACCTGTTAGAGATACTAGAGATCTACGATGAAGATGTAGATGTAACTGGAAATCTCTTAATGCGTGGAGAGAGAGAGAAACTATCTACATGCTAAGACTAAAGTACTGGGAGCAAACAGTGGCGGTCACGTGACCTTCCAACATGAACTCTCTGCTAATCACACCTGACATGCCTCGGAGCGGTACGGAAACACCCGTACCCCGTACCTGCCCAGGCGTGCTGAGAGGCGCCATGGCCCACAGGTAGCGTCCTCCCATTCCCTGCGATCCTTATCTCATTGGGTACTCAGGCCTATGTCGCCTGCTCGCCTTGATAATGGCATTAGTGTGGTGCATCTTGACTACTGATCGGAGCCATTCATTGCTCGCATAGGCTTTTGACACTCACTGCATCACGCTAAACCTACGCACCTAACCATCGGTGGGGACTCTACATCCTGATTCGGCAAAGGCACAGGTCTCACCAGAGTCGGGCAGCAACAGGAGGGAGACATGCATCATCCCACTACCTTCTCGCGGATATCACAAGTAGCCTAGTTGAGCCATACCTACTTATGAGTAAAGCGATTGACAATCATCTACAATTATGAACACTCTTTAAGAGCAGCTTTTTAGCAGGACCAAGACAAGATTAGGCTAATTTTTGGGTATTTCGCTCTGAAACCTATGCTCCTCTGAGAAAATGGATCACGGATTGCAGCGAGCGCCTTCCAGTGTCCGGTCCTTTATTTCCCGCACCCTATTAAGACGCATCGAAGAAAGTAACTCTTCAGAGAATACAAAAGGAGAATTCGGATTGAACACTTTACACATACCGTTATGCGGATCCGCAAACGCCGACTTAATCTTTGTACACGGCCTTGGAGGAGGATCGCGAAGCACGTGGACGAAATCGGGCGATCCATCGCTTTATTGGCCGAAGGAGTGGCTGCCGAACGATGATGCTTTTCAAGATACCAGAATTCATAGCTTTGGTTATGACTCGAACTGGGACAAAGAAAGCATTCTCGGGATCCACGACTTCGCGAATTCACTGCTTGGCTCAATCTTTGATTGTCCAAATATTCCTCGGGGTACTAGAGTATGTGCTTTATCCGCTTCCGATGCCATTCACTAGTCAATGTTCAGAATGACAAGAACGATCCAAAGCTGTTTTAAATACATAGCTTACTCCGATCGCAGACTCCAATTGTGCTGATAGGGCACAGCATGGGGGGCCTCGTCATAAAACGTGCATATCTGTTGGCGAAAGGGAAATGGGAGTTCGAGTACCTGGCTACTCGAATTCAAGCCATGTTCTTCCTAGCTACACCCCATCGAGGAGCAGATCTGGCTTCAACTTTGTTGAAACTTCTCAGTTTGGGCGGTGGGCCCAGACCGTTCATTACCGATCTCCAACGCAATTCTAGCGCCATCCAGTCCATCAATGACGAATTTCCCCATCATTGCCACGACATGCAGCTCTGCTCTTTCTACGAGACACTTCCTACTAGCTTTGGCGTCAAGAAAAGTCTTGTGGTGGATAAAGACCTAGCGATACTGGGATATGCAAATGAACGGAGAGAGTATATACACGCAAATCATCGCGGTATTTGTAAGTATGCCTCCCAGGATGATACAAACTATCGGACGGTTCGAAATGCGCTGGCCTCGGGTTTGGACATCCTACGAAACCGTCTGGCATCCTCATCGCGAGACATCATCAGTGACCGGCAGCGGTTACTTGAAACGCTCTTAGGCGTATCTGACGGCCCGGAGGACGATTTAATGAACGCTGACAGCTTGAGAATGAGTGGCTCCTGTGAGTGGCTGGTTGACAAGTCAAATTTTCAGGAATGGCTTCACGGTGACAATTCGCCAATTTACGTTATCGTTGCAAAGCCGGCCACTGGCAAGACGATTCTGTGTGGGAAGGTCATTACGCACCTCAGAAAGCTGCAAAAGAAGTCCAGCTTCTACTTCTTCAAATACGGCAACCAAGAGAAATCTAACATCACCACCTTTCTATTGTCCATGGCCCGGCAAATGGCTCTTTCGGATGAGAATGTCCTTGCGACCTGCCTCAAAATTTGCGAAAAGGACGACCAACTGAGAAAAGCCGACTACCGTACCATATGGCGAAAATTGTTTTTGGACGGCATTCTCAAAGTCACGTTCGAACATATTCATTATTGGGTGATTGATGCTCTGGACGAATGCAAAAGCGAAGCGGAAGTTGTCCCCTTACTCATGAAGGTGGCTGAAGTATGCTCCGTACGCGTATTTTTGACTTCCCGGAACTCATTTGAGCCCCGTCAGAGACTGGGTCTTTCAAGTGTCCGGGTACTCTCCGAGCCTATCCTCGAAGAGGATACCAAATCCGATATCGCATTGTATCTGGACGCAAATGTAGACCAGATCCCCTCGGCTGATGACAGAGGCCCGCAACATATAGTTCGCCAGATTGTGGATAAGTCGAGGGGTTGTTTCTTATGGGTTACCCTAGTCTTCCAGGAACTGAAATATGTTCATACGTCTGCAGACGTGGAGAGAATTCTGGACGAAGTTCCTACTGACATGAACGAATTGTTTGCTCGAATATTGCACAATATGTCGAAAGCATTGTACGGGAAAGCCCTGGCACAGGCCATACTTACCTGGACGGTATGCTCTACTCGGCCCTTGAAAATAGTTGAGCTCTCTGAGGCGCTTCGGTAAGATCTCAAAGATTCAATAGACAGCATTGAGGCGTCGATACGATCGTGTTGTGGGCAATTGGTCTATGTAGATGCAAAAAGCCAGGTACAGATGATTCACTTGACGGCGCGAAACTTTCTTCTCGAAGAAAATACAAGCTTGGAGTTTGCAGTCGATAAGAAAATTGGCCACCGTCGCTTATTGTTGACTTGTTTACAATACCTCAATGGTGTTGAAATGAAGGTTTCAAGAAGTCAAAAATCGAGTACGGGCAGTAACCCCAAAGAACGCTCTGTCTTTGTCAGCTACGCTTGTGACTTCTTTTTCGAACATATCATGCACCTATCGTGGACAGACAAAGATGTTTTATTCGCGCTGGCAAAATTCTTCAACTCGTCAAATGTTCTCTCCTGGGTGGAGTATATTGCAAAATACTCCGACCTACATCGGTTGATTCAAACAAGCAAGGCTCTCCGCATATTCCTTCAAGGAAGCTCTTCTCAGACATTGCCGCTTGCAAAGGAACTAGTTATGCTAAACTCCTGGGCTACCGATCTAATACGACTGGTGATGAAGTTCGGTACCAATCTCAAAGATTACCCTCACGCAATCTTCCATCTCATTCCCCCCTTTTGCCCGCCTGCGACTGCCCCTTGGAAGCAATTTGCATCAACAGCTCGTAGTATCAATGTACGTGGATTGCGTGCCGAGACTTGGGACGACTGCTTATCGACAATTGTTAATACATACGAGCAATACTCGAGCCTCGCATCCTCCACAATCCAATTTGCCATTGGATCTTTCGGTGGTACCATTTCTTTATTTAAACAATCCACTTTTGAGCAGACTGGCTCCCTTCAACACGGAGAGCCTGTGGGCCCCTTGAAATTTGGTAATACTGAGAACATACTTGTTTCTGCTGGCTCAAAAAGCATCCGTATATGGGATCTGGCCTCAAAAGTACAGCTATGGAGATTCGACGTACCTCAACAGTGTATGGCACTCACGCTTACCCATCGCGACCTGTTTCTACTCGGAGCTACGAAAGACCATCGTTTAAAGATCTGGGATTTAAACAACGGAGATTTGAAGGCGAACGTGGATTGGACCAGAGGTCTAGAAGAGATGAGAACCCAACTCTATCGTCGGCCAGTTACAGCAGCATTCAGCATTGACGCAGATCTGTTGGCTATCATATACAAAGGCCACGACATCTTGCTTTGGGATCTTGAGAGCGATTCTCTGTACGATATCTACAGCAGAGAGTCGAGCGCAGTTAGTGGCTCCAGAAGGCCATATGGCTCGGCCGGAGTCAGATGTCTTGTTTTTGGCAATGGGGCCAACGCCAATGTACTTATTTCGGCGTATGGAGACGGGGAGTTGGTACTGTTTCATACCTCCACGGGCGAGATCAAAAACAGGGTCGTTGCCTTCGCAAATTCCCTTTCCTGCTCGCCAGATGGCTCCACCTTGGCTACTGCCGATCCATCTGGAACCATCCAATTGTTCAACCTCGAGACAATGCATCTGATATATCGTATCAATTCGGTTGAGCCCGGTATACAGGGCCTTGCTTTCAGTGGAGATAGTCTACATTTGATTGACATTAGAGGATCACGATGCCGTGTTTGGGGCCCCACGGTCCTTGTAGGGCAGAGCGAGGATGAAGAAGCAAGCGATATCGCAATCGTCTCAAACACACTGCAAGAAACCAGCCTGGTGCCTTCTGAAGATGTTGTTTTGATCACATCGCTAGCATGTCACGAGAGTGGTGAAGTTTTCTTTTGTGGCAAAGAGGACGGATCGGTCTATGTCCATAATATTGAATCTGGTCTTCCATCTCGGCAACTTTTCAGCCACGCCCATGGAGTCCCAATTGTTTATCTTTTTTTCGAGGAAAAGAGTCACACTCTGAGTAGCATCGACTCATCTAGTCGAATAAAGATTCATAGATTGACTCGTCAACTTCAGTCTATGGTGGCGATTGAGATCTTATTCGACCACCGAGCCGACATGTCAGTGGGCCAATTGGTATGCGAAATAGGGTTAAATCGAATTCTTATTTCCTCTGAAAAATCAGACATGCTTTGGTCAATCTCACTAGATGAGAGTGTCTTGCTAGCCACCATTTCTTATGAGGACCGTGGATCATACCGATGGGCGAACCACCCCTCAAACCCAGGCCACCTTATCCTCATAACCCACCACGAGGTGCATATCTTCGACTGGTTAGCATTAAGACGACTTACCGGGCCTGCAGGAATACGACTGGAAGGCAGTATACCATCAGATCTCTCGATCTACTCAATCATTCCCTGCTTCAATGGAACAATCGTGGCGACTATGTTCAGCGAGGCGCGTTGGCCTCCTGGAAAATCCAAACTTGTGCTTTGGAACGCCTCCGACTTTACTCTAGTTTCGAAGGCTGTGACCCCCTCCTCAGGGTACAGCGGTCTGAATGACAATGTTGAGGTCCTCATTGGCACTACTGGCACCGACCCGGGGCAGACAGAGCGCTTGGTTTTCCTCGATGGTAGGAATTGGGTGTGCAGCGCAGATCCGAAGGCCGAAAATGGAAATCATTTGGCGCGACATTTCTTCTTTCCTAGCGACTGGCTTAGTAGGAATCTCGACTTAATCTTTGCGGTGACAAAAAGGGGGGACATAATCCTAGTGAAGAGGGACGAGGTTGTGATCGTAAAAAGAGGGCTGCTCACAAGCCATGCGGCGGGTATATAGAGCATTTCAAGGATTGACACATAATGACATGGCAGACGAAGGACGTAACCCTCTGTCGGTAGAAATTACCAGAGCTAGATTGTCTGAGTACGTTCATTGCGAGTATTGTTGTTCGCCGTGCTACTTACAAATTTTCTGACAAAGAGGTAGCAAAAGATTCACACCCTTTTGCCTTTTTATCTTGAATATCTCATATTCTATAAAGCTAAAAAAAATCTAAGGGTAAATAATAGCTACTTTTCTTTACATCCTTGCAGCTTTGGCAGGAACTCGCAAAATTGACTGCTGCGTCATAGAAGCCACTAAATTCCCTCCCTCGTCCCATAATTTACTCTCACTGTATGTGCGGCCGTTGCCGGCATGGTGATTAATTATCTCCCTCAAGTGCCACTGTTCCATTTTGAGTCGCGGCGCAAAGATGCGCAGAGCAAAATCCAAACTCGAGCACACACCAGCGTCCTCGAAGGACATGTGATTGTGTGCCAAAGGCAAAAACGACAAAACACCATCCATAATAAACCCTAAGCTGGCCATTTCTTCTCCTTCTGTCCGTAGAGGGTGTTTGACTCGGAGCCAGTCCGCTGACGACTTTGCTGTCGGAGACAATTCCTCCTGGCTGGTTTTGACAGTCTTGGCCATCCCCATCAGATTTTGGGTAGTGATTCCCTCCGGACACGGGCGACCTTCGTAGAGGTTTCGGGATAGTCCAAATAGAGTGTTGAAAGCTCTAAATTGTGACTCTGATATTTTTTTGGCTTTGACCCAATCCTCCACAAGGCGGTCCCAGGGCACACAATCCCGCCAGTGACTGTAACTCCGAGTTGGTTGACTCGAGAATGTGAGGACAGACTGCTCATCCCGGTGGAAGTCGGCTAGGAGCTCCATGCATAGGCGCTGTTGGCCAGTCGAGGGGTCATTTTGTTCAACGGCAACGCGGTAGGTTATGAAACCCTTCGATTGGCGGAGTTTGACAGGCGTGCATATCAGATTTGCTTCAGTGCTTACTGGTCGGAGATAATGGCCAAACGCCGAGTGCAAGTGGAATCCATCCGGGGTGGTCTTATACGCAGCGTGTATCGCGAGAGCGATAGCATAGCCTCCGTACGCGATGGGTGCCAAATTCCCCATCCTTTGGGGAAGGTGCGTGGAAACATAATGACCATGCAACTTCTGCAGCGATACATGTTCAGCTAAAGTGGTGGCCATAATTTTCACCGAGAATTGGATTGACCGAGGTATTTGGAGACACGGTTGACGGGCGGGAAAGATATCGTAGGTAGTACATTCATAAATAGACGATGATTCAAAATTAAGTATTGGTACACAGATGGGAACAGAAACTTCCCCTGCAATTTCCCTCGGAGGAAGTAACACCTCGGCTCAATGGCTGGACGGCCGAGGCCTTCTACGATATCTATCGACTATCAGATGATAGGGAAATTAAGATCTGATTTGCACATGGGGATCTTGGCACATTGGGTGAATTTTGTTTTGTCATCATAGATCCACTTCCCCCCCCTGGAATGCCGACAGAAAATCCCGAGTCCGAGGAATGGATACTCAACAGAAACCCGGCATTCAATTCGAATATCGAACATCGTCCCAGTAATATTGATACATCTTTCAAAAATGTGTCTAATAATTTGACTAGTCTCCAACTCCAGTAGGCTAACTAAATGTATGAAGCCAACCTGGGAGCTTTTTGGTTAAGAGAAAATCAGTTGGCTCCGAGTAAATATTTCTGATGAAATTTGGGCGCTCAAACATCAAAGTTATGAAAAGGGGAGCGATGGGACATTTGTTGGGAAACTTTCGCTTGACCGTGTTATACGAAGGAAAACGTAGATATAGAATGGCATGTATCTTAATGCATGTGTTGACATTGAATATGCTAGAAGATAAAGACAGAACTACTAAATAGAGAGGCCTCTCAAAAACATTTTTCAAACAAAACCTTTCTTGATACTATTTCGATGCAAGGACAAAACAGCCCTGAGTGGGCTTTCCCCTTATCATTTGATCAAGCCGTTCCCCTTGCCACATAACCTCTCACAAATTCATCCAAGTCCTCTTGTGGCAACCCCAGAACCTTGTTCCATAGCCCTTTCGTCTGCGAAAAGCTTGCCAATCCTCCCTTCCCATATATAGATGCGGCAATCATGGACACGGTACCAAGTGGCTGTCCTTCCTTCAATTTGGTAGCCCCATCCTGCCAAAGATCTTCAACAGTGCTTTCGGAAAGTGTGAATTTCTCATTCGTCGCTCTCTCAAGGGCAGACAAAACTTTATTCTGAGTGACAGTGAAACTGTTCACATAGACATATTGATTTTTGGTCAGGTCCGGGCTTTTCAAAGATCTTGCGATTGCTCTTCCGACCTGATCAAGATTTGTGGCCTCGTAGGAAATGTCACCACCATCGAAGATAGTGGCAGTGCGCTCAGGTACATCCAAGCCTCCAAAGCCGGGGATGTTCAAGCCCCAGTCGAACAGTGATCCCGTGATGACTGCTGTCCAAGAGATCTTGTCTTGTTGAGTCTTAAGATAGTCGACGGTCTGAATCTTATCCACAAGGAATGGAATGTACTCAGACGCAGACCTATCCGAGGTGTCAATACCATACTCGGACGGGAAGAAGACTTTCACGCCGGCGGATATGGCGGAGTCCACAAGAGACTTCTGGAGGGTCAAGGCGGCTCCTGGGATAATGCTAGAAATCGTGCTAATGATCGCATCTTGACCTTTAAATGCATCGCGTAGTGATTCTTCAGAGTAGTCGGTCTTTATGTGTCTCACACCTTCCGGCAAAATAGCCTCAGATGATTCTCGAGTGAGTCCGGTGACTTCGAATTTCTCATCGAGTAAAGCTTTCACAGTTGATTTGCCCACATTTCCACCTGGCCCGATGACTAACACGGTTTTTATAGGTGATGAGGACATGGTGTTAAAAAGGATGAAAAGTACGGATTCGTAGCAAAGTATTAGATGGCTTTTAGGAAGTAGTGTATTCGTCTATATCAATTTTCAGCCCTTATATATATACAGTCTAACTGACAAGCGAATCTTAGATGTTCTTAGATGTATGACAAATGATAATTTTTATATATATCATCATCTCCATCAAATTTGAATGATTAGTGAGCATATTCCCTGCGCATCACCCAATCCAGCCTTAGGAGGCACCGCTAGTTTAAAGGTGATTATTGATCAGCTTCCGCCAATACCCGAGACTCGTCCTGACATTTTACAAAAAGATGTGAGCCTGAAGCCAAAGGATATTGATTATATGAGGATGAATATGTTAAGAATAACGTTGCCTAGGCGGAAATCTTTTATTAATAGTATTATGGTTCGCAGAGAAGCTCGTAGAAGTGTTAGGGTTTGTCCTATCCAACATTAGGGAAAGAAGACAAATCACAATAAAGCTGCTTGGGATAAGAAAGTATATAAAAGCAGAATATAAAACAAATCTTTGATTAAATTAGTGCCGAAATTCTAGGCAGCCCCAAAAAAATACATTTCCGTTACAACATGCACCGGGATAGCTTCAAAATATAAACAAACGGTAAAGACAGAAGTATGTTCTCGTACAGGTCCAAAATCACAAATCGCCTGGACACTCAATTTCCTTTAGGCTAGTGGTGGAACACCCCCCTCATCGAATCGTACACCTTCACCTTCAGGTTAGAAGACCACACAGGTGTTTGCCCAGCATTGACACTGTACGACACTGATTGAGCCACCTTGCCGACAGCCCGCTTAGGGAAGTACAGGGCGTGCTTCCAGTCAATGAAGACCTCATAACCATCATCCTGGTCATGAATAAGGATAGAAGGCGTTGTGCCCTTGAACCTCTTCTCCAGCGGGATACGAACCTCCTTTCCAAAGGAGTTGTTGATCTTAGTGTTGAAGACAATCTGGTTCTCGGATCGCCTAATGGAGAGGAGGAACAGGATATCGCCATCTCCGTTCTTACCCTCGTTCAGATAGATCTGGGTGTTATCAATGCCAGAGGTCTTAGCTGGTGTCAGGTTCAAGCTGGTCGAGTCGATGATCACCACCCCGTCGGGTTTCAAGGCTTGCTTGAATGGTAGGGAGGAGTTGACCTTGAGGCCAGCCTTGGGGATCACTGCAACCACTGGAGGTGCAATTGTCACGGGCTGCTTGAGGTCTGGGTTTAGGGCACCACCTGCTCCGTCGGAGATGGTAGGCTCTTCCTTGAAGTTTTCCAGCTTTGGAGCCTTCGTGGCGTCATTGTAGACTGTCGAGTCGTTGGTGCTTCCGATGATCTCGAGGTCGAGAGCCTCCACCTGGTACGAGGGTACCTCCTTACCGCCCTTGAAGACTCTCCAATAAGCCCTGCTCCGGATGAAGCTTAGGACGTCGTCCCTGGCAAGACTGGCCAAGTCTTTGCCTGACTTGAGAAGAGCAATCAAGATTGGAGTGAGAGAAATGCTCGCAGTAGACTTGATATTCTTGTTCTTGTTGTCCTTGCAGTTTCCACATGCAAGCTTTCCTGCTTTGTCCTCAGGCTTCTGACTGAAGTTGTAAACTTCAGTAA
Source organism: Penicillium expansum (assembly GCF_000769745.1). Lineage (NCBI taxonomy): Eukaryota > Fungi > Ascomycota > Eurotiomycetes > Eurotiales > Aspergillaceae > Penicillium > Penicillium expansum. Next base: position 16,277 of record NW_015971422.1, read on the forward strand.
CCAAGTCTTGGGTCGCGTTGTGCGTCTTTCCATCCTGCGAGATGTATATGCGAATCCAGAAGGGTTCACCCCCATCGAGGGCATATTTGCGGTAGCGAATGCTGAACGAATAATCAAGAGACTTAGAGCCGTCCTCAAGATAATCTACTCCCTCGATGTTGTTGGTTGCATCAATCAATTGCTTTCTCGATACGCCGTAAAGGTTGTTTACGGTTTGTCGGAGGGTTGAGATGAAGCTTTCGGAAGTGTAGCCTTCAGGCTTGTAGTTCCAGGTCTGCAACTCCGGGTATGTGTAGCCGAGCTTGTAAGGCCAACGAATATCCTTGGGCTTCATGAGAGTTCCAGTGGTGTCTTTGTGGAATGGGCGTAGCTCTGTATCCGGAGTAATTTCTGCACCATCGGGAAGACCAATTGTTTCCTGGAAGAATGCGTTGACCTTCGACTTCTCGAACCACTTATCCGGGTTGAGGGCTTGCCACAGGGCAAAGATGCGATCGATGTTACTGCAATCTCGTTAGAAGTTGAAGACAGCACTGATGGAAATGGACTTACCAATGGTGAAGCCAAAAGATAGGATCAAATGTCGCCACTGGGATCTGAGACATGTGTCCGTTGAAATCACCGCCAACCCAACCGTGGATGTTGTTGTGAACTGGAGATTGTCAAAGAAATGTTTAAAAATTTACTCTCAGGGGAAACTTACTGTACTCAAGGTTGATGTCGTTTTGAACCTCCGGGTTATCGGACAACTGAGCCGTTGTTGCAAATGTAGAATAGTCCATGGGAACCGTCAATAGACGGTAGACCATCTCCGCAGGCTGACCGTAAGGAGACTCGCCCAGCCAAACTGGCTTCTTCAGTGCTTCCTGCACCTTGTAGTTATTTACCACACCGTACTTCCACGTATGAGTACCAGAGGCAGTCTCGCCCTCATCAGGCCAACGGGTAGTTCCAATACATTCACCGAACTATCACGGTTAGAATAAATACCTAGTTTTGTAGAGTAATAACATACGTAGAGCATATCTCCATCGTCGACCCAGGGGTCCTTGAAGTTATCAACACCAGCAGTGGACATGGGCTGGTTGGTCGGCATGCGGAATTGGAAGAGTGGGTTGTTGATGTTCTCTTCACCGGTACCATCCGAGGTCGGCACAAATATGTATGGGTATTTGCAAAGATCCGGAACTGAAGTAGTGACACCCCAGTCCCAGAAAGGCAGACGCCATCCATCAGCGGCTTCCTTCCATTCGGGGCGGAGGTCCTCCGCAAAAGCAGGGACAATTTCTTGCTTCATGATTTCGTGTAGACGTTGCTGAAATTTATTAGTTCATTTCGAAATCGGGATATGGGGCGCAATCCATTACCTCGTAAAGTGCAAGATAAGCACGGTGCCAGATGGGGAACAGGATATTGTTATGAGTACAGTATCCTCTTCCCTCTGCATCCTTGGAGTCAATAGGCTCATCCCATGGTACATTGGGCTGTCCGTGAATTCCAGCAATCTGGAAGTACGAGTCTCGATCTTTGGGGTCAATCTTTTGGAAGCGAGACAATGCCATCACAAATAGTTTGACTTGCTTCTCATTGGCAGGGTTGTTGCTCCATGAGTCGATTTCTTGACGGATAGGAACTTGAACCTCAGGACCCAACTTGGATGGCTCCTCGGAATTCACCGAGATTCCATTGATGGGGTAATACTTCCACTCGGGGGTTGTCATTTTTCCTAATGGCTTTTTCTTGTTTTGATTGGTATGAACAAAGTGTTTGAGAAGAAACATCTAGGGAGCTTTTTCTGGCTGAGGTCTCTTATTTATACCCAAATATTTCCTGTAATAAGATATATAACTCACATTCTTTTTTCTCCTTTTTACTTGTTTTCAGAGTGGGCGGTTACGAGCTGAGGTGGTGGCGTAGCGTGCATGTAGTGCATGAGCCCAGGGACAATATATGCAGTGGGGTATAAGCACATATTCAGGTGGAGCAGGTACTATGTACAAGTATGTACATGCATCTCGGGTTTAGCCCCTGAGATTTTCCAAACATCTAATTATAAGGTTTAGTTCAAGACAGAACTATAAAGAATTAGGAAAAACACGGCAAGAACTATCATGTCGTACAGAGATAATGAGATATCTTAATAAAGGGGGACTGGTCACAAATTACAAAGCTCTTTGCTTTTTCCTTCAGCTGTTGTCGACCAATGTCTCTGGGCTCAGCGCACCACCACTCGTGAGTGGCGCCAGCTGAATGATCTTCTCATGTAATACACGCTAACTATAGGTTTGCGTCATGAGCATCTGTAGAACTACTGCAGAAGATGGAACATTATAACGCCGGGATATTATCTTCCGACTCAAGCACTCACATACCCCTATAGTCTCATGGCGAATACGCAGTAGGCAGTACATTTGAGTGGGTTCTTGTGCAAATGTACAGTGCCCTGTATACATATATTATTCCTTGCAATTAATCTGAGTTGCGATTGCAACCCTCATCATTCGATAATTAATTTGCATCGGATTTGTTATTCCAGTCTTCAAGATCCATTACAAGCCAGGTCCATTAAATTCCGCTCTAATTCGCAAGAACCGCGAAGTGGTAGGCTTAGTTAAGAAGTTGAATAGACGCCTCTTTATTGACGGCGCTCTTAACTATAAAGTTGAGAACGAAAACGAGATCAAAATATGGTCGATCGGGTCTAGATTAACGTTACCTCGGATTCTAGGTCGAATTCTACTTCCGAAGAAGAGATCGATAGAGTTAATGATACTATCTTAATACAAGAGATGTATCGCTATCTGGGATATATCTGTAAACTAAATATTAAGGCCCCCCACGCAGGACAGAGGGAACGGAGGGAGGAGTAAAAGAGAAACGGAGAACGAAGAAAAGCGAGGTCGGGTCTATCTTTTTAAGTCGTAAGGTTAGGAAGGACCTCGGGGTAGCATATTTGACACCGCATACGCTACTCCGCTGAATACAGATGCATACACATAGTCGCCTCTCCTGTTTGGCTTTGCATCGGGTGCGACTATTGGACTAGGGCCCATGATTGCGTTGACCATGTCCCCGCCCAACGAGATCGGATATCGGATGGGCACCGCCTTTGCAGTGGCTGGTCTGGGTGCCTTGACCAGTCCCCCGATTGCCGGCGAACCGATCGCCCGGGACGGTGTGAAGACGATGATAGCGGCGTTGCTGCGCGAGGGAAGCCATGAGCCGAGTATGATGATCATGGATGCAATCATTGCGATGATAAAGATGTTACAAATCCAGTATTTGCGTGCCCAAATTTGGGGGACGATTCGACCGAAGAAACTAGGATACCAACTCTGTGAGATTTCTAATCCATGAAGTCGAGAATTTTGTCTCTTCTCTGTGCTTCTCTTACCTAACGCCATTCAGAATGGGAATGAGATTATATCCCATCTGGACCGACATGCCATAGTGGATTGCGGATATCACTATGTAAACGTAAGGAATAAACATGCCCCCTGCAAAAGTCAGTTTGCCAGAAGAATCAGAGAAAGGTGAGCGCAGGTGACATAAAATACATGAAGAAGCTGACGACGCACAAGAGCAGAAACTTACATTCTCGCAACGGGGTCAGATAGCTCTTCAGCTTGAACTCCTTGGGGGTGTGTGTTACATTTGAAGAAATCAACGCGTATGTGATGAGCATCAGACAAAGAATTAGAAATGCGCACCAGCAGGCCTTCTTCCCAGTACCACCACCAGCAGACCTCTCAGACATCCAGACGATCAATCATGATATGATGACGATCAATCATGATACAACAGCTATCAATCAGGAGCCGATCTACTTCCCAGAGATCATATACCAAGAGATCACTCAAGTAATCAAATCATTACCACCAAACAAAGTACCAGGAGAGGACAGCCTACCGAACTCACTGTGGCACAAACTAATTGAAATCCTGGTAGTACTCGCTACCATCTCACAAATATATAACGCCTACGTACGGATCGGGACTAACCCCTCCTACTTCTAGAAATCGATTATAGTAGTCCTATAAAAGGCTGGTAAGAGGGATTACTAGCTTGTAAAGTCCTACCAGCCGGTTACCCTTCTTAATATACTTAGTAAGTTCCTCGAGGTAGTAATTACCTAGAGAATCAGTTACGCGGTTAAGACTAAAGGACTACTCCTAAATATATATCTTAGTAGGAGAAAGGGTATCTCTATAGACCACGCTATCTAGGAGATTATTAGTAAGGTATAGAGAGTATAAGGATATAGTAAGATAGTAAGTATACTAATACTTAATATCTTTAGAGCGTATAATAATATCTCTTATAAGAGGTTAATCTATAATCTATATAAAAGATAGCTAGGCTAGCTAGTACTTTAGATTAGGGTATTCCTTATAGAGAGGAGTACCTATATATAGATACTAGAAGGGGTATTAGCTAGTATCCTAATACTAACTAGTATCCTATAAGGCTTACCTCTCTCTCTAATCCTATACCTAATCTATAATATAGATCTAGTAGGTAGATATAAAGGGGTAAAAATAAGCGCTTAGGTTAATAATATAGTATTTATTATAATAGGAAAAAGTAAGTAGGAAAATATCTCTAAACTATAAAAGGCTTACTAGTATACTAATATTTAGGCTAATAGGTATATATCGGTATTTAATCCTAAGAAATATATATTAATCTACTTTATTAACCTAGATCCTAGTAGGGATCTAGACCTAGGCCTAGGCTAAGGAGGGAAGAGGTATATACTATTAGTATTACTAAGTACTATAGTATAGGCTACTATAATAGCTAAGTAGTATCTTAGGGTCTAAGTAGACTTAGACCTGGCAGTGACCCTCCGGGTGGTCCATGATCTTGGACCCTCTACCCGACCCTGACCCTGACCCTCTAAGGGTCGCTCGCGGGTAACCCTCCACGACCCGT